>NC_142934.1:75996612-76004112 GCF_046866305.1 Octopus bimaculoides | reverse complement strand
ATACACATATGTGGATGGAAAACATGTATGTACGTGTCTATGTGAATGTGCGTGTGTGTGTGTGCGCGCGTATACATGCGTATGTATGTGTGTGTGTGTTTGTATATATATATATATATATATATGCGTGTGTGTGTGTGTGTGTGTATGTGTGTCTATGTGAGTGTATGATGGGTTTGTATATGTAATATAGCCAATCTCATTCTTTCTCTGCTTCTTTCCCTCTTTCTAACTCCTTTTTTTCATTTCTTTTTCTTCTTCCAGTCTCTCTCTCTCTCTCTCTCTCTCTCTCTCTCTCTCTCTCTCTCTCTCTCTCTCTCTCTCTCTTTCTTACTCTATTCTTTCTTTCCTCACATGAAACTTGGGTGGTCTGTTTCTATCTGAAACAACATATCACGGTTCTTCACACTCTTGTTAAACTACAATAACAACAGTATATACCGCCATTTTACCCCAGTGTCGTCTGCTCTATCAGTTTGCAACTAACACTCAAAAATAGATTGCACATTTCTACACACAAACCCGTTACTGTGTAAATTTACGAAGAACGTGTAGGGAAGGGAAGTTATTAAATAATGATAAGGGCCACTTAGCCTTTTTATGCTTCCTATATTTATTGTAGGAAGCAAATTAAAGGACGAAAGGACTATCTACATACGGCATGATACATAATCTTTCAAAAAGCAGACTAAGAAAAAAATCATCCTGGAAAAATCTAAGGAGAAATTTATAAAATTACAATATTCCCTAATTATATATAAACGATATTGAAAGTACTGACGTTGAATTTATTTCGAGGAGTTATAAATACAAAGTCTAATTTCCAGCAACTTGTTTTTGGCCAGATGTTCATTCTTTTAATAAACCCCACCCGACTTCTCTCGCTCTCTGTCTGTCTGTCTGTCTATCTGTCTGCCTGTCTGTCTGTCTGTCTGTCTGTCTGTCTGTCTGTCTCTCTCTCTCTCTCTCTCTCTCTCTCTCTCTCTCTCTCTCTCTCTCTCACTCTCTCTCTCTCTTTCTTCGTCTTCCTTTTTGTCTCAGTGTTTCATCTTTTTTTTACCTCTTACCTTTTACTTGTTAAGATCATTGGATTGCGGCCAGGCTGGGGCACCACCCTGAAAGGGTTTGGTCGAACTAATCCACACCGATACTTACTATTTTTTTTTAAAGTTTGGTATTTATTCTATCGGCCTCTTTTCTGGAACCGCTAAGTGACAGGGATGTAAACAAATCAGTACTAGTTAATTGTCAGGCAGTGTGGTCACACAAAAACATACACTCATATTCATTTATACGACAGATTCCATTCAGAGGCCGGCCAATGAAACCACGTGGCTGCAAAACGAACTTCTTAATCACATAGTCATGCCTGCACTTTTCAGTTGAGATATATATCTATTTCTCTTTCTATCATTCTTTCTTTCTCGTCAGTACACCGGGTGAAATGCTTAGCCGTACGTTCTGTGTTCAAATTCCGCCGAGGTCGACTTTGCCTTTCATTCTTTCGGGGTCGATTAAATAAGTGCCAGTTACGCACTAGGTTCGATGTCATCGACTTAATCCCCTCCCCTAAGCTGCCCTTGTGGCAAAAATTTGAAATCGTTCTTTCAGTATCTCTCTCTGTCTATATTTCCATTTCTTCCCACTCTTTCTCCCTATCTATCTATCTATCAATCTATCTTAGTTTATCTGTCAAATGTATCCGATACTAAGTTTTCAGAACTAGATCTCTGATTCTAGTCATTATCTTTCAATGAAATTTATTTCGTGCAAACAGTCAAATTAACCCAGTAGTAAAAGTTAAAGGTTGTTTAGATTTCTGACTATCTAATTTAATAATTCACAACCTCAAGACTGGATTTTATCTGTAGTTTTAAAAAAAATCTGTGATAAACAAATTTTCCACTCAAGGGAAGATACATCGTCCAATTGTCTTACTAATCAACAACAACCAAAACTTAACACAGGAACGCAACTTTTTGACCGAGGCATACCGACATGTTGGCTTATCTTGAACTTCGCAATTAACACACAAACGGGAGTCCGAATAAGGCTATCAGGTCCTTTCCCTTACAGCAACGTGTCAACATAACGTCACCCTTAACGACCCGAGCTGAATTTATCATCTCACTGGATGTATCGTAAAAATATATTACTCACATCTAAAGGGTCCTCTCTTTGTTAAAACGCTTAAAGGACGCATCAACTGTCACTTACTGTTTCTATTGCAGCTGTTGTTGCTGTGGCTGTTATTTAGACGATCAAGCAGAACTGTGACTATGATGAAAGGCATTCCAGCTTTTACCATTTCGTCTTTTGGAGGATTAGTTGTCTTGGAGGACAATATCTAGTGTGTGATTTCCTTTCTAAGACAGCTGGGCGTAATGTGAGGGATAAATAGCTGTTATTTATAGCAGGTCCATTTGTCGCGAAAAGTCTCCGTCATTGATTCGATTTACATTTTTTTTCCAAGCTGGAATTCTCCGAGTTCAATGAATCTAGTGACATTGTTTAATTGATAAGAGAGAGAGAGAAAGATAGAAATAGTGTGACTAAGAGAGACAAAAAATGCGACAAGACAGACAGAAGAGAGAGAAAGAAAGAATGAGTGAAAGGAGGAGAGAGTGAGCGGAGAAGAAGACTGTTTTCGTCGTGCAACGTGAGTCGTTCCGCTTTCCTGGAGACCTTCTGACAAATTCTCGCCTATTAGAAACCGAAACGACTCACATTACACGACGAAAACAGTAAAGTTTGGGGTAAGAGTCTGATGCTTTGGGGATACATAAAAAGTGATGGTTCAAGGAAGTTGGTTAACATTGACAGTAACTTGAATAGTGTCAAATACATCCAGTTGCTGAAGGACAATTTGATACCAGACTTGGATGAAGGTGAAATTTTTCAGTATGATGGAGCTCCATGTCACAGATCGCGTGCAACACGACAAAGTCTGGCTGATGAAAGTGTTCAGAGCCCTGACTTAAATATCATCAAGCAAATGTGGACAGAACTAAAGAGGAGTTGGTCGGGAGAATCCACGCAATTATAGACATTTTTCTGTTTTGAAACACTATATCTTGATTGGTTTATGTAAAGTGACCGAAAACATTTACACGGCCATTTTTGGTGGTTGTCTCGCATCTTCCCATCTCATTCAGAACTACTACAAAATATAATGACTGGGTATGGAAATGACTCCAACAGGACGAATGTTTCATCTGTGAAAAACGCAATACGAAACTTCCACTTATAAATTGAGAATTAGTAGAAATTGACAATAGTTTAAAGTGGCCAAAGACTTTTGCACGATACTGTACAAACTTGATATGTGTGTGCGTGTGTGTAATGAGTTGTCTATCTATCCATTCATCTAAGCACGTGCGCACACACACACACACACACACACACACACACACACACACACACACGCACGCACGCACAATCAAAACGTAAATGAGAATTTACTCACAGCAAAGAGGAATAAGGGTATAACAAATGCCATATAAAATAGATTTTTGATTTATTGGGTTATATCCCCACTTCCTGAGATGGTAAAACGACCGCTTGGTGTCTGTTTGGACTAATCTAAATGAAAAAGGGAAATAATCTCAAGAATTGAATATTTTCCAAAACCGTCAAATGGCAAACATACTGAAAGCTCAAATTTTGTTAAAGTCAAGTGTTACATAATATTCTTTTTTTATAAAGTCAAGTGTTACATACATATTCTTTTATTCTGCTGTTGACATATGTTTCGTATCACTTACATCTCATCAGAACAGCTCATAAACAATATTCATGCTATTTGAGAATGTAAGTCAAAGTTAAGTTTCTCAAAGTTATCTACATAAGTGATTAAGAAAAATAAAATGTAATAGAGACGCGAATAGCAATAGAAAAATGTTCTACATCATCATTATGTCAGGCCTCATTCTGGATCACAAAAAGTGCGGACCCGTTCATCACCGTGACTTATACTAACAGTCTTGGGTTACAGATCAGAGATGGAACCTGGTTACATTGTAGAATAATTTTCCTACAAAATAGGTATTAGCTTCTTCATTACTGACCATAATAGCTCTCTAATAATCCTCTTCAGAGCGCCCTGCCACCGATTGTTGATGACAACTGCTCTTGGCAATGGCTGCTTTAACTAAAATGCTAATCCTGTCTCTGTAGGTTTTACCCGCCGAGAACGACGCATTCAGTTTCCTGCAATCGAGTCTCTGTATGAGTTTTATATGCGTCGAACGTGCAGATCACAAACTTATGGTCTGTGTAGCCGACCGGTTTAAATTGTGAACATACTTCTCTATACCCTGTCTATTAACCTAACAAATACCCTATCAAGATACGATAGGGATGGTGCGATACGTTACTCCATGTCCGCACTGGCACATTCGGGAAGACTTGTCAGTAATTCAGACAACTGGAAGCATTTGAGTAGAGTGGTTTCGTTAGGCGGGAAACAATCCGGTGTTTGTGGATGTTGTTGCCGTTGAGTGTATTTCACGGGTATAAAATGTTGATCAGTATTTTCATTTGTATTACCGTTCTTGTCGATACTTCTGTTTATTATATAAATATCGCTATCATTATTTTTATAACTATTATTACAAATGGTTGATTGATTAATATGTAATTAATCAACTACACTTAATGATTTGTTATTGCTTTTATTTTCTTTAGTTTTCCTTACTAATTGGTATACCCAATTTAAACACTGTTCGCATACCTTCAGTGAAAATCCTGTCTCATCTTCCCTACCCATCTAAAAACACTCTCCAAGGCTGTCTGTGGTCCACTACTGACCTCATTTAACCATATAACTCCCTCATCTTCCTTTCTAAAATTCTTACCTCTTCCCTTGTCTTATTCCCCACTCTTATACTAGCTTCCCTTCTACCAAACCTTCATGTCTTCTCCTTCTTACTTCATATCTTCTTCCTCTCTGGCCCATCCTTGTAGTCATCTCTCCCTTTTCTACTGCTACTTACATTTTCAAAACAGGCTTGAACTTTCTCTCTATCTATGACTTAGACCCCGTATTCATGGCGATTCTTCCT
Organism: Octopus bimaculoides; assembly: GCF_046866305.1. Lineage (NCBI taxonomy): Eukaryota > Metazoa > Mollusca > Cephalopoda > Octopoda > Octopodidae > Octopus > Octopus bimaculoides. Next base: position 75,999,049 of record NC_142934.1, on the reverse strand, counting down.
TCGTCTTATTTTTCCGCCTGTTCTTCACTGACCCCATAATCTCGCACATTACTTACTATTTATATCGCTCGTCTTGGCCTTTCATCCTTTCGGGGTCGATAAATTAAGCACCAGTGAAACACTAGGGTTGATGTAATCGACAGTCCCCTCCCTACAAATTTCAGGCTTTGTGCCTTTTGTAGAAAGGATTATCATGGTTGTTCTTATTGACATTAATATTAATATTATTGTACTATTATTATCATCTCAACCATTATTATTTTTAGAATCGTTACAACGCCAGTTAAAATGCATTGTGCAGTATCTGTTCATGTTCTTTACGTTCTGTGTTCAGATACCACCAAGGTCAACTTTACATTTCATCCCTCGGGATCAATAAAGTAAACTACTAGTCCTTGCCCCTCAAATTGGTCTTATGCCCAAATCAAAAACAAAATTAATATTGTTGTTATTGGCTTTTTGTTAGACGGGCGAGCTGACCGAATCATCAGAGCCTCGGGAAACATGTCTTGCAATACTTTACATTCTGAGTTCGAACCCCGATAAGATCAACTTTTCTCTTCATCTATCCAAATTGAAAGGCAAAATTAACCAGCAATTTTAAAGGGTTGAGTTGGTCGATTCAGTACAACCCCCGTCCCAGTTGTTAGTCTTGTGTTTAAATGAGAAACAATTACTTGTATAACTATTTTTGCCACACCAATTATCTCTACTTACTCCACTATTCTAATCACGAATCCTTCGCAGAACTCTATCAATAGCTTTACCTCTGAAATTTCTTCTTCATTTTCGCAGTCAGCCCATCCCGACTCGATGAACACAGATGGTCTACTGCTTGTGTTGTCACTGCAAAATGCCATCATTGATTTCTTGAAGGAGGGATGCAGTCAGCGCTGGATTAACCATTAAGCAAAATAAGCACGCGCTTAGGGCATCAAGGGAAGGAGAGGGCACCACAGAAATAGTAAATGGTTTACGGCACAAAAGAAATCCCGTTAAATCTGCTAAAATGATATTCGGAATGCCTTAATCTCTGCTAAGTATAGATGCTGTATCTAAGATTAATTTTGAGGATCTGATCAAAGACTTTACAATTCAAAAAAGTAAGAGGAAACTTTTCAAATATAAATAAAATGGAAGTATACACAAATAACATTATTTTCCATTCTTACTGTTTTGTTTCGTCTTGAAAAATAAAAAAAATTGTTTTATGATTTGTTATTGTTTATATTTTGAATTACATAATCTTTTATGGGGCATCAAAATCTTTTAAGTGCTTGGGGCCTCGATGGGTCTTAATTCGACTCTAGATGCAGTCTGTCTAACATTCACAGAAAGTTACAGGTTGTTTATGGAGATGACACCATCGACAAAAGCAATATGCATGGATGGATGAAGAAGTTCAGTGAAGAAGAAACCAGCAATGAGGGTTCGAGAGTTGGGTTCAACGATGACGCGATGCATCGCTTGTAATGGAAACTGTTCAGAAGTATCTTCGTACAGAGAAAGTGTCATTCAACCAACACGTACAATTTGAACGACCTCTGTCAATTAATAAAAAAATAACAGTTATGCCTATTTTTGCATTACTTAAGTCTCACACACATACGCTATGTAAGAAAGGCATCACTTAAGCATTTGACAATTGAAATATGCTATCATATTACACTTCCCTAAACATGCGTATACACACATAGACATACAGGAAGACACACACGCATATAACACCTTACCACATACACATAATCTCCCATACATCCACACTCAAAATTGACAACTTAATCCAAGCTAATTTAATGCCATTCACCACTATGATGCCCTAATGTCTTTCTAACTAGCCGAGTATAAGGAAATTATGGGATATGTCATAGATAAGATACGAGTATTACTTGCTGACTGTTCATGAGGATGGGGGTGAGGCTTGGAGGAGCTTCGGTGGTAGGAGAAGGTGAACCGTGTTGGTTATTTAGGGGTAGTAGAGTCGAGGGTAATGGTGACAATGTAGATGATGTATAGGTAGTAATAGTAGTAGTGGTGGTGATAGGGATAACAAAGTTATGGTGGTAGTGATGATGGTTGTGGCGGCGATGTTAGTGACCATAGTGGTACTGTGGTGGTGTTGGTGGTGGTGGTCGTCGTCGTCATCGTCGTCGTGTTGATGTCAATTGCGCGATGATAATGATAACTATAGTTATCGTGGCGAGGTATATCGGTAGTTGAGGCAATCGTGGTAATGATGTCAGAGTATATTGATGGTAGTAATGGTGTTGACAGACGAAATACTTCTAAGCATTTCGCCCAGCATGTTAACGTTTCTGCCAGCTCGCCGCCTTATGACGTATAGTATATCGTTTACTGAAACTGAATGTTCATCTTGCAACTCAAGTTTTGCACCATTTCGATCTTTAGGTGAGAACTGTTACAACTTGGTTTTGGT
>NC_142934.1:75984112-75994112 GCF_046866305.1 Octopus bimaculoides | reverse complement strand
AGATGTAGTAAGAATGTAATAGCAAGACTGAAATGACTTGGACATGTGTATATGTGAGGGAGTATCTGTGTATGCACACTTATGTGTGCGTGCGCGTGTGTGTACGCGCGCGCGCGCGCGTGTGTATGTGTGTGTGTGTGTGGAGAGAGAGACAGAATGAGAGAGACAGTATGAGAAAGAGAGAATAGTGAGTTGAAGCAAGAGACGAGTTAAGGCGTTGACAGACTATGAAAAACTTTTGCTTGGCAAATGGCGCCACACACTGTCAGACGAAGTTGTATATCTGATATGGCTCACCTCAAGCTGACCACACGCAATCAGCTACCTTAATATTTACATTACTTAACTCTCTCATTCTCTCTTTCTCTCTCCCACTCGCATACACATATATATGCACATTCACATTTACACTTAAGAAAGAAAGAATTACTCTAACAACAAACAATAACCATTTGTCTATATATATATATATATATATATATATATATATATATATATATATATATATATATATACACACACAGGGTGTTCGGGATAAATTTGACAGTCTGCATAAAAGGAAAAGAAAACACAATATTCTATACAAAAATAAAAATATTTTTTAAAATTGTGGATGGGAGATAAAAGTTTATTCAAAGTAGCTGCCCTCAGTTTCCACCACGGCTTCAAGATGGCTCCAGAAATAAAAAGGAGACATAAAAATTGTCAAATTTAGCCCGAACACACTGTAAGCACACGCGTGCGCGTGCGCGCACACATACACACATACGTACACTCATACACATACACACATACACAAATACAAACACACACACTTATAGATTCGTGCATGCACACTGACAAGAGAAACCCCTCCCCCCAAATATATATAGATCTACCATGTAATCGAGCGATCATTCGGACATTTTTGCCTTAATTGCTTCTTTTATTTTACGTATTTATTTAATTTATTTTTGTCTTTGCTCGGTTCCTTCCGCGGTACATCTATGTTGTGATGTTGGAATATGTCCGAAGCGTCATAATTAAATCTCTTTACTTCTCCGAGCGTCAAACTAATTTTTTTTTATTGTAAGCCTCGTTCGTTGTTTGTCTTTACTCTCTCTTTCTCTACATGCGTTTGTGTGTGTGTGTGTGTGTGTGTGTGACTTTCGTAGGGTAGTCAGCATCTTTCAAACCATAAAATCAAACCTGCCCCAAAAATCTGATTACGAAATAGTAGACGCCAACCAAAAAATTTCAAAAAACACCTCACAAGACCAAAATTCACATCAGAGAATGAATCAGAATTCTCCGTAAAAGAATGTGGAGATAGCAGGTGTGGAACATGTAAGAACAACAACATAATCAATTATTTAGAAAGTGGTTCCCACAAAATTCAAGAGCAGATTCTCGTTCAAAGTAAATGCAGATAAGAACTGCAAGACACAGAATCTCAATCTGCATTACTTGTTCCAACTGCAAGGAAAATCACATTGGCGAAACAAACAATTCCCTCTGCCAACGTGCAAGGATCCACAAACAACACATCCGACAAGAGGAATTGCGCAAGATTCTACTGTGCAAACATCTAGAAATATGCACTGAAAGAAAATTCAAAATCTTTTCTTTTTACAAATGTTCAAGAAATGACCCAAATCTCCGAAAAGCAATGGAGATACACTTCATCAAAAAATTCTCTCCAAAATTAAACGTTTGAAAGAGAAGCAGAGGAACTACATTTTGTCCAAAATGACTGAAACAGAAACAGAGACAATATGCATGAACACCCCTCCAAATGAAAGAAACTATGAACATTACATGGTTGATTCACACAACGCTGTGCCTAGCTAATATGACTAGAGAGAAATAATGCAAATGAATGCTCCAATGAACGCTATATTGCTGTCTAACAATATTCACATACCATGTAAGTTGACATCAATGTATGCTAGATGGTTTTCGTGTCTGTCCAGAAAGCTTCTTCATAGTCATTTCACCACTTTATTATTATTTTTTTAATAGTAATAATGATGGACGAAGAGAAAACATCTATATTACACTGTTACTGTTATTTCTAAATGTGATTCCAATGTTAATAACGTGATACTCATCTCTATAAATGATCAGATACATTACAAGATGCAATGAGCAAATTGTCACCATTTCATATTTTTAATTTCACGCATGCGCATTGTTTGTTTTTGACTTTGTCGACTACACAGTATAGTAGGGTCAGTTGGGCACCGTCTGTGAGAAAAACAGCACCATGATACAAGAAATTTGGCTGTAGTGCTTGACATTCGCGCCAGAAGTTCCAATGCGAATATTTCAGAGTGTTTGAGTGTCAATCTGAGGATAGTGCAGAGGATTCAGATGCATAAAAATCTAACATCCAGTCAACATCATGGTGTTTGGAGGGATCACTAGTGACGGCGACGTTATGCCACCATTCATCTTCCCACGCGGCCTCAGACTCATCATGGAGGTCTACATCAAGTGCCTGGAGGAGGTAGTAATACCCTGGGTCAAGAGGGTCGCTGCTGGAAGACTCTATGTCTGGCAACAAGACTCTGCACCATGCCACACAAGCAGGAAAACCCAGTCATGGCTATCGGACAATTTCTGCGATCACATCACCCCTAGCATCTGGCCACCTAATTCCCCAGACTGCAACTCCCTTATATGTGGGGTGCAGTTGAGCAGGAGACCAACAAAACTTCTTGTAACACTAAAGATGAACTGAAGGCAAAGATTGTGACAACGTTCACCAACTTAAACAAGGAGACCGTTCAGAAGAGTTACAGGAGATTCCGACGTCATCTGGAGGTCGTGGCTGAAGTCAATGGCAATTTTAATGAATAAATTTACTCGTTAGTATTTCAAGATATTTTTACGAAATTTTGGTAAATATATCTGTTAAAATGAGATGTCAGTGTTATTTTCGTTGTTGCATAAGTTAGACGACAATATATTCACCGCAACCTATACACACACGCACACACACACACACACACACACACACACACATATATATATATATACATACACACACACACACACACACACATACACACACACACACACACACATATATATATATATATATATATATATATATATATATATATATAATACAAAGAATATGTATGCATGTATACACACATATATGTACATACTTACATCTACATGTGTATATGGATGCATATCAGGGTACAGGACGTTAGAAAAGTGAACTACCGACAACGGAACGAACACATAGCAAAACAGATAGCCACTTGGAATTAATCCTTCGTCAGCTGCCTCTATTCTAACTAGACGTTTCGAAGATGAGGCAGAACGTACTCTAGAATAGTCTCTTCCTGAGTAGTGGATCGAGTCACTAAACAGAGGATTCCAAGTTGGCAAACACAAACCAAGACAGGAAAAAATGGACAGTGAAAACAACATTAAAAAGCCGTACGGCCAAACGCGAATCTGATATTGAACGCTAGTGATATGACGAAGCTGGACGGAGAAAAAACAGTTCGTCTCGCCTTCATAGTGGCTGGAGTGAAAAGAGAGAGTTGACCACAGGTCACATGTGAGCAGAGAGCTTGGTAGAGGGAAGAAGTGGAACAAGGAGGAAGAGAGAGATGTGTATAGCACTGAAGTAGAAGCCAGGACAACAGAAGGAAGCAGAGCGAGAGGGGGAGATGGGTAAGAAGAAAGATAGATAGATAGAGAGAGAGAGAGAGAGAGAGAGAGAGAGAGAGAGAGAGAGAGAGAGAGAGAGAGAGAGAGAGAGTGTGTGTGTGTGAAGAAATATGTGCACCACTATAAATGTAGGAATCGTCAACAACAGTTAGGGTTTTAGCTGAACAGATCGATCCCAGTACTTAACTTTCCAAAGTCTAATACTTATTCTATCGATCACTTATGCTGAGCTGTTAAGTTACAAGGCCATATACAAACAAACACCGGTTGTCAAGCGGCGTTGGGGAAGAAACACGAAGACAAAGGCACACACATACATTTATACCCCGCCATATATATATATATATATATATTAACAAACTAAGGAAAATAATTCCTATTAGTTACTTTAAACAATATTTTTTTATATCAATAACTTTAAATAAATGGAAGAGTTATTATATAATTATAATTTATATTTTTTACACTTTTTGTTACAGTTCTAGATAAAGCAAGACTCAGATACTTAATTATATACACATATATATTATTGTTGTATGTTATAATAGTGAAAGACTCTCTTAGACATAAACGTGTTTAGATTAATATTATTTGAGATATATAGAAATATATTTCGTTAGTTGTAGATTACACTTAATTATTTTGTTCGTTAAAATTCTTTGTTGTTTTTTAATTGTAATTGATATGTAATTGAATAGTTAACGCTCACGCTCATAATGCATAGGCAGTTGAATTAATTTTTTACAATTCAACCATCCTTTCACACGGAATTTCGTCTACCTGTAAACTCTGACTCTGATGAGACTTACATATAAAGGAATTGCTTATATATTAAAAAATGTATAGAAATCGAAACAAATTGTTGGCCTTTTGATCTTTTAATAATTGTTTATGTTATTTTATATTATGTTATATTATATTCATAGTATATTATGTTATAATATAAATAAATTATTCGCTTGTCAATTATATAACTCAATTTAATTTTATCTTTACTTATACATATAATCGACAGGCTTTCACACAGCTACTGTCCACCAGATTCACTCACAAGACATTGATCGGCCCAAGGCAATAGTAAAAGACACTTGCACAAGGTGTCGCACAGTGAGACTGAACCCGAAACCATGTCGGTACAAAGTGAGCTTGTTAACTATACAACCATGCCAATACCATCAATAAGAGGAAATAGTTATCATATAGTTTGTGCCATCTACAGCAAGGAAATAGCAATGATATATTGTGTGTCACCTACATCTACGAAGGAATTATGATACCGAGAGTGCCACCTACAGCAAGGAAAGAGATATAATATACGGGTAGAAAGAGGGTGCTAAAGAGGGTCAGTGATGTAGGGTAGAAAGTAAAGATGTTACAGCGATGTCTATAAAAACAGCCAGGGTGTTAGCTGGGTGTGTAATTCAAACACAAACATTACAGATTACTATCTGGCTTTTGAATATTCCGAAAGACTTTCACTCGGACAGAATTAATACCAGATGTCGGTTGGAAACCCGAGATGCCAGAGTATATGCACTTACACACATATATACATAATGTGAGTGTATATTCATACACATACACACGCATATTACGTATATATATATATGTACGTATGCGTGTGTCTACATACATAATTACTGTGTATGCATGCATATACATACATATATATATATATATATATATATATATATATATATATATACACTCACAAATACACATATACATACATATATATATACATATTATACACATTATTTATATCTATGTGCGTGTATATACGTATATCTACACACATACATACATATGTGTATATAAATACATACATATACATACATATACATACACACACACACACACACACACACACACACACACACGCACATATATATATATATATATATATATATATATATACACATACGTGCGTAGATACATGCACACATACAACGTCATGCATACACACTGATACTCACAAGCATGCATATATGCATACGTGTATGTGTGCGTGATGCGTGAGTGTGTGTGTGTGTGTGTGTGTGTGTGTGTGCATGTGTGTGTGTGCGTGTGTGTATGTGTAAGCGCATACTAAGATATATTATTAAAAATCTCGAGCTAACGAGTTCGTTCATTAGACACGCTCATTACATACACATACACGTACACTCACACGCAGTAATATATATGTATGTAACTATGTACATGTATACGCATACGTACATAGAAAGGTAGAGAGGGAGACAGATAGTTCTTATAAAATATATATGATAAAGATACCCGAATTAGTAAGGCAATCAATATTGAGGAGCTACAACACTACTCCACTGCTTCTAACATCGTATTGCAAACCTCAAATTAGTCACTCACACCCAACATTCATAAAGTTTATCAAAAACAGAACTGCTCTTGGTATCTTTGTGTTCGTCTCCAATTGATACTAAGTGTTTCATGTCAAAGGTTATAATTATCCTCTGCCATATGGGTGTGGGATTGGCAGAACTTTTAGATCACATGTTTATGTTCTGTTGTCAAGTTCTGCTGTGGTTAATTTTGCTTTTCATCAAGTCAAACTTGATAAAATGAAGTACCAGTTAAAAACTGGGGTCGATTTAATCGGCTGTTCCCACCCTAATTTTCTAGCATCGTGCCTTTGCTAGAAACCCTTATAATCTTTAGCCTTTTCAATCTTGTCCAATTCAATCCTTTTTAAATCACTATAACCTTGTGACCTTTTTAATGGAACCAGTTGGCACGTCACATTCGACCCACAACGATAGCAGGTATTACACATGATTCTATGGTGCCCCTCAGTTAGCATTGCAAGGTCAACAAGAACTTTTGAAAATTATCGATAATTCCTAGACTGAAAGTTCTTCGAGAAAGCTATTCAAAGTATTCTCATTTACATCGGGTGAGACCCCAGCACATCTTCACTCCTTCGTTCAACTAACCTACTCTAGAAGAAAGTAGTCCATTGACTACCGATTGCATTTTCGAGCTAAGAAAATGAAGCGATATATCACGGTCTATGCTTGACACAAAGGATGGCAACTAGTTCAAAGAAATAAGCTGTGAGAAAAAAAGGTATATTTCTAACAGACGATGCATACATATACTGACCATTTGCGAGCCATAGCAAACGTCACAGCCTCGGCAGAGTCAGTCAGCTGCAGAGTACGTCCCTAAGCTATTGGTTTGACGATGATAGCAGGTGGACTTTCTAACCAACGGAAACTGTCCCTTCTGCGATAGATAAAAGAACAGGTGTTCTACTTTGACAGATATTCCCCGAGGCAAGGTACAACGCTCACCAAAATAGTGTCATTATTTATATGATCGCTTCTTCCTAACAATTTACACATTTTACATTTTATACCAAACTGTTGAGTGAATGCACGAGCGCGCGCACATGTGTAACGGAGGGAGAGAGAGGGAGAGATAGAGATAGAGAGATGGAGAGAGAGAGAGAGAGAGAGAGAGAGAGAGAAAGAAAGAGAAAGAGAAAAAGAGAGAGAGAGAGCTTGTGTTTTGTTTTTGTTATTATATGCTTATATATATATGCATGTATGTATGTCCATATGTATGTAAGTATGCGTGAAATTAACTAGATCCTATGTATGTATGTAAGTATACGCGTATGTGTTGTTATAGAGCTGTTGTATGCATTTCTCTATATTTGAGACGGTTAGGTGTGATTTGAAAGACATTTGGGTACCATTTCAAGCAGGTCGAATTAACTACGTAGAAACTCCCTCGATGGTTTTTATCTGAAAATGTTTGTACATAGTGATTACATGCAAATGTACAAATGAATAAATTTGTGCGCCCGCACACACACACACACACACTGTTAGAAAATAGTGGTTGTGTTTGTATGCGTGCGTGTATGTGTGCCAGTTTATCCATATAAGTGTGTATATTTGCTTATCTGTATGCCTGTGAGTGTGTGTAGAATATAAAGAAAGTCAGGCGATATGAGATGAATATATTTCACCACTTGACATCCATGTTACGATGGCCGTTTCACAGCCAACATTATACAAAAGTAATTTATTTTAGTGTATAAAAAATTATTTTACATGTTTTCTTTAGGATGTATGCTATAAATTGCATAGTACTATTGTACATTTTACAAACCAATGCAGATACAGAAGGTAGCTCTTTAGATCAACAGAATATCATGGTTTTATCAATTTTTCAACTACGGTATATACATAGAAAAAAAAAGTCTTCAAATTTATAATGTATGGAAGACCACTAGGAGTTGAAAATTGCTGTAACCACGATATTCAGCCGAGCTGAAGATCTAGCCTTCTACATCTGCATCGGTTTTGCAAAATGTACAAAAAATACTATGCAATTTATAGCATACATACTAGCGCATACATACTAGCGCATACATACTAGCGCATACATGTAAAATAATTCTGTAGTAAGCATCCGCTGGCCATAAGTGATAAGTTACCAGGTATGGGGGTACATCGGGTGGAAATATTGTGAAAAGAACATAACCATGGTAAAAGAAAGAATATACGTAGGAAATTAGACAGAGGTATACCTGGGATGCTGGACAAGCTTAGGAACTGTAGGCAGACAGAGAATATTATAAATGTCACGTTTTGTTAAGATCATGTTCTATTCCAAAATTTTAAAAAGCTGTTGGAATATATGTAGTAGAGATTTAACAGAGGCTGGTTTTCTAGTAGATAGTTCTTGCAGTTGAGTGTTAAAGGTTAAAAGAAATGGCTAATAAAATCACAGTTGAATATATTTTTTGTATTATCTTTTGTTAGTAAATCAACTGATAAAATATATTTTAGAGTGATACCCATAATAAATACGATACGTGATCTTTGCAGATTAATGTAAGGAATAAGAATATATATATATATATATATATATATATATATATATATATATATATATAGGGTAAAGTTAATTAATAATTTTACCAAGTTGTCAGTACGTTAAAAAAACTGGTTTATGTAAATTATACAAGATATTCTATAATTATATACATAATTATAATCAAGGGTCAGTTAAGTACCTCGCCACGTACTGAATTAGAAATAGACAAGCGTCTATTTCTAATTCAATACGTGGCAAGGCACTTAGCTGACCCCTGATTATAATTATGTATATAATTATAGAATATCTTGTATATATATATATATATATATATATATATATATATATATATATATATATATATATATATATATATATATATTAGCTATATACTAAGTCGCAATACTGGTGATAGATTATTCAATTATAAAAAGTGTTTGATATTGACCCGGAAGGTTTTAGAGAGATTTTTCTTGGAACGTGCGATTGCACCTATTCGAAATTCTGTTACCTTGAAAGTGTGGTAAGTGTATACGGATGATTTGAATGTTATCTTAAAGAGGATTTAAGAAGCTAATGTGGATGGGTACTAAATAGCGGGAGCTTGGTAGGATAAATAGATATAAATAGGGAGAAGTAATCTTGAAATCAATTGACACTTTTGTAGCGAAGTTGAGGGTTAAATGCTAAATTTAGGACGAAGATTTTGATTAAAGAAAACGGGTAGTTAGTTTGTCGCTGGAGTAAATTCGAAGTCTGGGTTGAATGAAAGAAGAGGAATTAGATTTTAGTAAGTAGGGGGTAAGGAAAAATGTGTTGATATATTGCAAGAAAAATGCAATACAGCTCCAGCGGATAAAGCAGCAAGGAATTTTGGGATAAAGTGTGAGAAATACAATTTAATGATGCTAGGTAATGAATTAGAATTAGAGAGTGGTTTTAACTTATATGATGATATTTGAAAATATAAGTGATTTAATATGGAAAGTGATACCTGAGGTGGAAAGCGTAGAGGAAAATGACAAATACATTCCAAATTTTTCTTTGGTTTCCAAAGGTGCAGATTTCTTGTGAGAGTTAGAAAATGTACCAATAAACAGCCGGTTAAGTCAATGACGCATTGTATGTTATTAGATTGGTTATGCTGACCTAATACTACAAAGGATTGTTTTGTTATTTGGATGTGCACTTATTTTGGAGAAGTAAGTACGCTAAAGAGTCTTTAGATAAGTCACAAAAGGTTAATGTAGTTTAAACTATGCGTCTGTATGATTTCTCGACACTGTATACAAATAAAGATTTGAAAATGGTGGAAGAGGGTATATTTAAAGTAATTTACATAGCGTTTGATAACGGTTATAAATGGCGATTTTTTTTCATCCAGCAATAAATACAATGCTTTTTTTACCAGATTAATTAAGTGTAAATTAAAAGAAATGATGGCTTTATTGTTAATAATGCCTATATTGCTATTGTCGAA
>NC_142934.1:75831612-75979112 GCF_046866305.1 Octopus bimaculoides | reverse complement strand
GACATAAAGAGAATCCCCTGCTAAATAGAGATTGCGGGAGAAAGTTCCTTCAAAGTAATTGTTGAGGGTTGTCGACCGAATTGTTATGAATGCGGAGTGAGAGGCCATATGAGGACGCAGTGCCCCAAGCACAAACCTGCTCAGAGTGAGAAGGCTGTGAAAATGACTAAGAAGTGGAAATTGGTGTATAAATTGAAGCAACAAAGGAAGGAGACGGCAAAGGCGATAGGAAGTGCATCAGAGATACAGAAGAAAAGACGAAGGAAGACAGAACGAAAGCTGCAAAGGAGGGGAGTGACGGGTTTGTCAGTCCCAAAAGGAGAAAGAAGGTAAAATCAAGAGAACACTTGCAAGGACTAGCAGCAGAAGTAGGGAGGACGCCCCCAAAAGGCAGGGAGCCGACTATTTTCAAGCATATGCAGACAGTAGAGATGGACCCAAGAGAGAAAGAATCGGTGGAAGAGAAGGTACAGTACAGATATAAAAATAAGGCATTCATAATCTATTACTAAAAGAGTGTAGATGTGGAAAGAAGAATTTCCAAGTTGAAGGGAGTGGTGAGGGTGAAGCTGCCCAGGGAGAAAATCAAGGAGGAGGAAAAGTGTATACTATTGGATGACGATCGATACGACCCGTTCATGGATTCATATATAGAGTTTTTGATTTCAGTTGACGGGCTGGTGTGGTTTGATGACCTACCACCCGTAATTGAACATAAAGAGTTAAAATATTAAAAAAAAAAAAATAATATGTAAAATATGATATGAACAATATAAAAAAATGATGAAGATGTGAACTTTTCGTTAAAAAAAAATGAGAAAAAAAGACGAAAAAACTGTCCAAAATACTGTCTAAATGTAACCACTCGACTTCGGGGGTCGAGCAGGCATTGCGCTTCATTTCATCATTTTCATAATTTCATTCGTTTCTTTTTATTTTTTCATCCTTGTTCGATTTCTTCTTGAATTTTTATTTCCCCGATTATATGTTTTGTATTGTCTTTGTAATGTGTAACCTCTATACTTAGCCCCTTGTGGGTAATAAAAAAATCGAGGATAAAGGATTGAAAGAGCTATTATTTTATATAGATATAACAATGTCCGGGAAAGGACGTGATGGTCATGGCGGGCTTGCTTTTGGAATGTCTTTTTATTTATTCAGGGCTGGCCTAACGCTAAAGAACAACTGAAGAAACTTCAGATCCTTCCACCGACAGCTGACTGTGATCTACCCCCACACCGCTGCTCCGTGCCGCCACGTCGTTTCCTTTTTCTGCTAAATGTCTTTCACGTATTTGTAGCCACACTGTTATCTTTATGGCGATTTATGACCGCGTCTGGAAGATCTCACTCAGCCGTTATGAGTGCCAGCGTCTGCCTGTGCGTGTCCGTGTATGTGTGTGTGTGTGTGTGTGTGTGAGTGAGTGAGAGAGAGAGAGAGTGAGTGAGAGAGAGTGAGAGATAGGGGGAGCGAGAGAGAGAGAGATAGGGGGAGCGAGAGAGAGAGAATGTGTGTGTGCGTGTGTCCGATTAAACATAAGTCATTATCTTACAAAAATGTATCAACTTCGATTTTTATCATTAGTTCAAAGATTAATGAATAACATCATTATACGCGCACCTCCTCGCCAAAATACTCGAAGGAAATCCCCCCTCGCCCCTACGTAATCAGTCAACCTATTCGAAATAGCAGCTCAATCTCCCTCATACGATACTTTAGAGTTTTAAAAATTGGAAGGATGTATCGGATAATACCGTGCTAGATATACAATGCTTTAGAAAAATTAATGTGTTGGTCACATATGGAGTGCCTTTGATTCAAATAGCTCTACTGAATCAAAGACGATCTGGGTCTTAATAACATCTATAAATAAAAAAATAATAATTAAATGAGAATCATGGCTTAATTTCTACCATTTGATATGTAACGTAGCATGCTTTGCTGCTGTTGTTTACCTACAAGGTCAAGCTTGAATTTGCAGACATATAATTAAAGACGTTCAGCCATTACCATCCCGTATGCTTTTGTTGTTTAAATACCGTATTTACTTGAGTCTAAGTGGCGCTAGGGTACGACTTGTACACAGAGCAAAGCTGATATCAAGTTTAAATATGAAAGGAAAAAATTTTCTTCCAAATTTAACACTAAATTAGGGATACGACTTATACACAAGTAAATACAGCATATTGCATTTAGGTGAATATTATTCAATGTGCCATTTCTTAAAATGTGGTTTAAGGAATACTTGGCTACTATTTCTAACAGGTTTAGTGACTGGATAGATACATCGTCGTTGTCATTGTTGCTTTGTTGATTAATTCTGGGTCAGCCGTGATCGAGTTGAGCTGCGATCAAAGGTATTCCAGATGTGATCATCTCCTCGGGGAATCCAGAATTCCTTTGTCTTTTCTAAGACGATAAGATATGATTTAGAAGAAATCTGGCAGCTTCTTTGAAGTAGGTCAAACGACGATGCAGGGGCTCCACATTAGCTCGTTACTGGTGGTGGTGGTGGTGGTATCATTGATGGAATGGTGGTAGCGGCGTTGTTGTTGTTGATGGTGGTGGTGGTGGCGGCGGCGGCGGAGCCTCGAAGCGTTGATATCCTCGTTTTTGGAGAGCCTGCTAAAGGTATAGGCATAACTCCTTTTTCTAGAGCAGTGACTTTCAACCGGGGTTCCTAAGACCCTTGTGGCTTCATATAAGATTTTGTTGTTAGAGTTTATGTGCAAAAAAATTGGTTATACTTCTTCAATACAGAAATTATTTTAACAATTTTTCGATACAATTCCTAATAATATTTAATTATGAAAATATAGGATTTTTTAAAACATCAAATGGTTATGAGGGCCCAGCTGAGTAAGATAGGAATCAAAGGGGTCCACAAGCAAAAAACGGTTGAGAAAAAGTAGTAAGGACATAATAGTAAATGATGTTGCTAAAAATAGGATGACCATGGCATGGTATGCTAAAAGATAGGATGACCACGGCATGGTATGTTAAAAAATCAGGGCATGATGGAATGCTGTTGATCATAGATTTACTGAAATCACTGATAAACAATGAAAACAGCAATTATTGTATTGTCTAACTCCATGTCTTTATTCACGATCTTCTAGTTCTTGAAATTCCACATGTATTGTGGTGAGAGAGAGAGAGAGATGGGAGAGACTTCTTCATGTAAACCGAATATAAGAGGCAAAGCTTCTTCTTCATCGAATGAACCAAAAAATGAGTAGCGAAGAAACATCGGATAATCTACAAAAACATTTGATTTTTTTTTTCATCATTTGTTAATGGTTTAATTAAATGAATCGTTAGTTATGCCAAAACTCTTACTTTTTTAAAGCGTAGAAGACACACATATGTCATCCAAAACACACAAAGACTATTAACTTGACTTAATCATGTGTTATTTGGTGTCATAATTTTTGTAGCACCAATTGCGACTTGGCCACTGAAGCGGTTCCACTGTATCTAGTTTGGGGCGAGGTTGTAGTCAGTGTATATAAGTTTCAGCGTTATAAATATGATATAATCTATATACGTCAGTCTTATTTTATTGCTTTTTTAACTCTTAAAAATATTCTTATGTTGAATGTCACCAGCAAAAACGTAGTTACGGTTTATAAATTCTATTTCTTTGTGAAGTAGCCTTTAAGATCTCTCACTAAGGGAAGCAACTGAAACGTTAAGTAAACGTATTCCTTGGTTTGACGGCGGTTGAGGTAGGCTGTATGTCTTGGCTCTACTTGATCTAGTATAACGTGGGGGACTACCTTTGCCATTTATGAAGTTGTTTCATGTTAATGGAAGTATAGTGTTCTTTTGATTACATTTTCCACATATAATTGGTTTGTGAGTTTAGTTACTTCAATTTGGTACGTTTAGTTCTTTTTCAATTATATTTTATGGGCCTTTAGGTGGCAATATCCGTTTCGGTTTATTTTCTTTAAGTCATACGTTTCACAGCTGCAGTTCTGTGACAGTTTATTCGATTTGAACCCCTTTTTTTTTCTTTTGGCACCGGATGAGGTTTACATTTTTGTTGTTTATGAGGGAATTTGGGGGATAAATGGAGGTATGTTAATCTTTTAGCTATTTTTTTCCATATTTAATTGATTTATATGTTTGGTGACGCATTTCATTGATTTGTGTGTTTAGTAACTTCAGTTATTTTATGTTTTACAGTTTTTTAGGTAGCAATGTCCGCTTCGGTTTATTCCCTTTAATTTATATTTTTTAATAGCTACAGTTCTGTGACGGTTTATTCGTTTTGATTCTTTTATAATTCATTAAGTTGCAGAACCCCTATTTCGTTTTTATCTATTTACATTTTTGTTCGTTTTTTATTTGTGCTTAGGAACGTTATACAGCTGTTAACTCAATAAACTTTCTGAGCTAATACTTAGCTCCTCTTTAGATCTGTTATTCCTAGTTAATTATTATATATAGCATTTATATTTATGATGCTCTTCACATCAGCGTATAAAATCGTAGTGTTCAGGAGTCGAAACTATAAGGAATTCTGATAGGCAGCCGAGGACGGGATGCTTACGTTTGTTGCTTTTATTTATTCATTTATTTATTAAGTTATTTGTCGTGAGCCTTTTGTACCTTATGCTCTCGACATTTCAGTGTCATCCTCCTTTGTAATCCTGATTCTAGTCGGATTTTCCTGTTGTTTTGAAATCGTCTGAGTGGAGTTTTTATTTCGGTTCGTAAATAAATTGATTGCGGGGTATGAGTGATAAGCACATTGACTTTAATAAGACAATTTTACATGGCTCCCGGTCAAGAACCACTACACTATGGATGGTGAAGGGATAAAATCCGCTAACGATTGCTGCTTTAGGGCGGAATCAAAAGGGGTGTGGGAGCGAGTTTGTAGAGGTATGCATCGGAGTGTCTGTGTACCTTTAAGCGAGGAAAAGGAGAAAGACCTATCGACTCTGTGCGATCACGCAACACCCAAGAAATAGAAGATAGCTTTTTCTCAAGCAATACTCTGCCGTCTTGAAATGAGTGGAACACATTAAGATCATGTAATATCGTAGATTACGCACAAGTAGAATAAACACAACTAGAATGGAAAGTCCTTTATCTTTATAGTATATAGTCACGATGCCTACAATGCTTTTGATCACAGAACTGCTCTGTTAGAGTTGACCTGGGGTTATATCACAACTACACCATCATATCTACATGTGTGTGGGGAGAGATGAGAGAGTGAGAGAGTTAGTGAGAGGGAGAGTGAGAGAGAGAGGTGTATGCGAGTGCGTATGCATAAAAATGTTTATAAGTATGTATGTATACGTTTGTGTGTGTGTGTGTGTGTGTGTGTGTGTGTGTGTGTGTGTGTGTGTGTGTTTGTGACGAAATTCTTCTGTTGTAGCTAGAACTAGAGGATTTAGATGGAATATATTTATAGGCGGCTCCTAAAAGATCAAATAACAGAGATACAAGGATCAGGAAGGGAGGTTGTTATTGTTGTTGAACACCAGGTTATCTAAAGTCCAAAAGAGAAAACCTATGATCATAATCAAAGGTAATTCTACACATGACTATCCCTGTCTATTTAGTGATATATATGTAGGACTACATCATCCAATGTAAACTTAAAGTCACCATTAAAACGGTTTAGGTTTCCTTTAAAGGACATTTGGTTTCTATTTCTAGCAGACCGAGTGGCCACATAGATGGGTTGGCTTGTTGAGTTCCTCGGATGAACTGATTTTATAAAGGCTGTAAAGTGGCTCAGCGGTTAGCGTGTTCGGTAGAATGCTTTGCAGTGTTTGTTTCTATTCTGAGGTCAAATCACACCTAGAATTTGCTTTATATTTTACTTGTTTCATCATTGGGCTGCGACCATTCTGGGGCACCATCTTGAAGGGTTTCAGTTCAACGAATCGACCGTTGTTTTTTAAAACATTTTTAAAACCCTGCTACTTATTCTATGGGGTTCACCGAGCCGCTAAGTTACGGGTTTGTAAACAAACCAGCACCGGTTGTCAAGTTGTAGACGGGACAAACACAAACACAAAGACATACACATACGCACACACACATATATGTAGACGACGGACTTCCACAGTTTCCATCTACAAAATTCACTCAAAAGGCTCGGAGCTATCGAAGAAGACACTTGCTCCAGCTGGGACTAAACCTGAAACTACGTGGTTGCAAAGCGAGCTTCTTAAACACACTAAGCTTCAAAATATTAAAAACTTCTTAATCTTATTAAGTATGACAATTTGTCCGCTCGCTTTTCAAACCTTACAAACTGATCCACTCAGAAGGGCTGCCTCCCCCAACCAGCAAAAGAAATATGAGGCGAGCTCTGAATGAGCAGTTATATATCATGGTCAAACGCATTTACAGCTTTGACCATTCCATCATTCCAAGTTGTTTATCCGTGACTATTTGATCATATCTCCGTTCTTCTCTGAAGACATGAATTGAGGAGGATGGAAACTAAACTGTTTCTATCTGGTTAGATATACGTATACTTAAATATACGTATACTTAAATCCCTGCTATTCAAAGTGGGCCAAACAGTCATCCCCACTTATTGTAGGGTTAGCGAAAATTTTGATATACGATCTAGGCACAAAAGTTGCCGTAGGGGGATGATGGAAGCATCCGCACAAGATTTTAGCCTTCGTCTCCTATTTAAATATTTACTCTAAAAATTGTTTAAATGTAATATTAACCCATAGCCTGTCCCTTTGTATAACATGTGATACACAGGCGTCCATATATTATATATGATATACATTCCCTATTTTTTCTATCACCAGAGTAACTTTGGACCTACGAAAGGAAAGTTTTATTATTACTCGGAATATGTAAAACATGGGTTAACTAAAAGTCTGAACACAAACAAGGACGTTTTGGACAGACAAAGGGTTAAGATAAGCCACTTGTCAGCCTCAACCGCAATGACTACAGCATCAGTAATAATAGACAAGCAAATAAACGTAACCTTAAATAATATGCCACCTACGTATGTAAAGTATAATTTAAGAGACACTGTCAGAATTTATGGTCATTTCCATTCATGCAATAAAGACGGTCGCTGCACGTGTAGCGTAAGGTAACGTGACCGACTCGTTTTTAATTTTTTATTATTTTTAGGCATAGTTTATCTTAGATTACATGTTCTAATAAGTTCTTTTTCTTTATAGGTGATAATGTAATTTAAGAAAAGTTTGACTGCTATTTTCAGGAAGCCTGCTGACTTCGTAGAAGTTCACTAATTGCTGTTGTAATTGTTGTTGTTGCTCAAACTCAGGCCATCAATGAAATCATTTTACGTTTCAGCGAATACAGCGACCAGTTTCTTTTTTTACATTTCAGATTAAAGGTGTGATTTGAGGAAGAATTTGGTTGTAATTTCTGGCAAATCGAGCAACTACGAAGAGGCTATTTATTATAATAGGTCTGTTCTTCTTCTTCTTGTTGATATCATTCTTTAGCCCCAGGTCAGCTCTCACTGTGTAATGATCAAAGGCGTTCCGGTCATTACCATCCGGTCCCTCTCTTGGGAATTACGTATCGAGGACTATCACACATGGAGGACTACGTTATCTAACGTGAGTACAATCCATTACAACCGTTTCAACACAATACGTAAGATTTGAGGTGAAATTAGCTGCTATTCCTAGGCACACTGTTGTCCTTACTATTGCTGCCGTTGTTGCTGATAGCGGTGGTGGTGGTGCCGATGGTGGAGCTGCCCTTCAGTTTTCCTTATCGTTGTTTATGGCTTTCTGGCTGCCGTTACTCCTACAGCTCTTGTTGTTCTCTATGCTGTTGATGATGATGATGATGATGATGATGATGATGATGATACTTTGGTTGTTGTTGTTGTTGTTGTCCCTTGTTGGTGTTGCTGTTTGTTAACGATATGTGGTGAGAGGCGAGGTAAGTTGGAATTCTGTTGAAGCCCACCCATGTTGAAGACATCCCGAAGTTAAACGTCAGTGGCGTGGTTGTGAGGTGAAGAATGTGTTACATCCTAAATTTCAGAACTGGCAGAGAGGCGGGGAACGGAGAGACGGGAAGATTAGCAAACATCGCAGATAGAAAAAGAAAAAAAAGGACGGAGGGAGAGAGAGTAAGAGAGAGAATAGAGAATACAATGAAAGACAGACAGACAAAGAGAGAGAGAGTAAGAGAGAGACAGAGAGAGAGAGGTGGGGGGGAAGACTGAGAAACAGAGAGACAGACAAATAGGCAGAGAAAGAGAAAGAGGGAGAGAGAGAACTAGATAGCGGAGAGGAGAGAGAGAAAAGAGAGAGGGAGACAAAGAGACAAAGGAAGAGAGTGAGAGAGAACTAGAGAGAGACCTAAATAACGGAGAGGGGGGAGAGAGAGAGAACTAGATAGCGGAGAGAGAGAGAGAGAGAGAGAGAGAAGGGGAAACATAGAGACAAAGACAAGCAGACAGAGAAAGAGAAAGAGTGAGAGAGAGAACTAGATAGCGGAGAGGAGAGAGAGAAAAGAGAGAGGGAGACAAAGAGACAGACAAACAGACTGACAAAGGAAGAGAGAGAGAGAGAACTAGATAACGGAGAGGGGGGAGAGAGAGAGAGAACTAGATAACGGAGAGGGGAGAGAGAGAGAGAGAGAGAGAGAGAACTAGATAGCGGAGAGAAAGAGAGAGAGAGAGAGAGAGAAGGGGAAACATAGAGACAAAGACAAGCAGACAGAGAAAGAGAAAGAGTGAGAGAGAGAGAGAGAGAGAACTTGATAGTGGAGAGAAGAAAGAGACAAGAAAGAGTAAAAGGTGGCCAGAAAGACAGTGTGAGTATGTGTACATGAGTCTGTGTGTGTGTGCACGCGCTTGTGTGTCTGTGTGTGTGTATACGTGTGTGTGTACACGTGTGTGCAAGAAGAAAGAGAGAGAGAGAGAGAGAGAGAGAGAGAGAGAGAGAGAGAGAGAGAGAGAAACGATGAATAAAGAACAGAACAGTAGAAAAACAGACGTACAAAATGTATAAATTAATTATTTTATAACATACTTTTTTCCATAATTTGAATTGAAAGATATGTCCTCTCCGCCTCGCTGTTGAAAGTGAACCAAGTGGTTACATACATCATACATTTCCACCTATCAGCGAGCAGAAAGATGTGGGTTCGATCCAAGCAGATTCTAGTCTCATTAGATCCTCATTAGGCAAAGAATACTTATCTTCTATCTTCTTGTAGCTTATAGCTATCTATAATATATAAATACCAGAACTCTTATCTCTCTCTCTTTCTCTCCCTCTCTTTCTTTTTTCCCTTTATTTCTCTCTTTCTTTCTTTCCTTCTTGAGTATACATGCACAAGTATGCACACACGGACACATACACACTGTCTTCAGTCTCTTTGTCTGAGTTCTAACTCCTTTCTTGTGTCTTTTTCCCTTCTATCTAGTCCTTTCTCTCTCTCTCTCTCTCTCTCTCTCTCTCTCTCTCTCTATATATATATATATATATATATATATATATATATATATATATATATATATATATATATATATATATCTTTCTCTCCCTCTCACTGTATTCTCTTCTCCTGCCTTACTTGCAGCTTACAGCTATCTATAATACACATAAACTGCACAACTGGCCAGACAAAATTTGCATAACAGTACACACGCTGACAGGGTTAATGAATTAAATCATTCATCGTGCACTACCTACTTGTACATTCTGATATGTAAGGTATACTTGTTTAAAATTAGACATAATCCACAAAAAAATTAATGGCTATAAGCTATTCCAGTATATATAAATGCTTTCAATACATTCAATTATGCAAATTAGACTGGCCAGTTTAGTGGAGTCTTAGACTATATGCCTTAAAAATAGCCATAAGCTACAAATCTCTTCATGAATAGAAGATGGATATTCTTTCTCTGATGAAGACCGAAGAAAACTTGTAACATTAATCCCATTTTCTACCACAGAGTGACAAACCCCTAATGTATAAATAAACGCTTATATTTCTCACCAGCGAGGATTGTATGTTATTGACGTCATAAGAATTTATAATCTTCGAGAATCTTATGGTAATTTTGCTTGTCATTGCGTTACTTAGCTCATCGGTAACGCTTTCACGTGATTAGAAAAAAGAGGGAGAAAGAAAAGAGAGAGAGAAAAGAGGGAAGGAGAAAAAGAGGGAGAGAGAAGCGTCCATGACGTGAGGTAGAGGGAGTGTAATTGTAACTCTTTCACATGATTAGTTGAAAGGAAAGAAAGGAGAAAGAAAAAGGAGAGAGATTGGATTGTGACGAGTGCATTTTAAAAATTGAATCAAGTCTTTTTATATCACCTATCACTTAACGCATGCGCATAAGTGCAATTCCGTGAAATATTCACGCTTATTTACGTGGTAAATATATGCAATTTGGCTAAAGGTTGTATCATATGTACGGGATTTTTATTTTTGTTGGTGTTTATGGCTAAAATGGAAAAATAAGGGTGGATATTTATTTTGCAAGTGCTGTGTATTAAGTCTATAGAATTGTACATAAAGTATATAAAGTGTATATATATACTGCATTAAGTAGTCATCGTATTCCAATTTCTTTCACTTTTCAATGAATAGCAGATGAACGACTATCTTTCCATACAGACACACCACAGGCTACGCTTTCAGGTTTTGGAGATAAAGTTTTCAGAAATAATCCAATAGGTTTACCATTAATTCCGTGAAATATTCACGAGTCCTGGTAGCATGAAATAATTCTTTTTAGGATCTCGAAGCAAATAAAGCTATAAATAATAACGTATGAATATTTGATTAAAGCACTCTTTCGATACAAAAAAGTCAAAGGCTGCCTTTATGACATCAATGTATCGTTATGGCATCAATGTATGCAAAAGTGTCGTAAGTCCAAAACGTTGCTTTTTCAGAAAACAAAAGACTAGTTTCAGCTTTCCATAGCAAAACCATTGTACTATACTTTGACAATTTTTGATATCTTAGCATCTGAAGCAGCTGGTGATACGACAACCTGATCAAAAGAAACGGCTATTGCAAGCAAAAATAAATATTCTTTTCTACTCTAGGCACAAGGCCCGAAACTTTTGGGGAAGGGGCCAGTCAATTAGATTGACCTCAGTACGCAACTGGTACTTAATTTATCGACCAAGAAAGGATGAAAGGCAAAGTCGACCTCGGCGGAATTTGAACTCGGAACGTAATGAAAGACGAAATACCGCTAAGCATTTCGCCCTGTGTGCTAAGGTTTCTGCCAGCTCTCCGCCTTAAGCAAACAATAAATATTGAAAAAAACGTATTTGGCCAAATTTGGACATACGATAGTTTAATATAATAGCAACGTAATATTAGTCCGTTTCGCATAATTGCATACAAGATGATGCCTAACTCTATCTATCTATCTATCTATCTATCTATCTATCTATCTATCTATCTATCTATCTATCTACCTACCTACCTATCTATCTATCTATCTATCTATCTATCTATCTACACACATACACACACATACACACATATACATACATACAAACATGTATACAAACATGTACATGCATGCATACATACATACATACATACATACATACAGACAGACAGACAGGCGCATGTATTTGTATGTAAGCGTATTCCTATGCACTCATTTCAGTACACTAAAACAGCAGCAAGTATACCTCTGTAAATGATAATACACACACACACACACACACACACACACACACACTACACACACACACACACACACACACACACACACACACACACACACACACACACACACATACATTGCTTAGACAGCCAGCCGCAATTTACAATTCATTCATATCGGTTCTATCAATTAGCTAAAGGGTTAGATTCCAAAACTACCTACCACTTTATAAATACATATGTCTACACTCAAGCACACACATATTTGTGTAATCTGTGTGTGAGGGAATCTATAAACAATTTTAATGACATATTTATACACATTACGCATATATATTTACATATATGCATTGCGCGCATGTTTTACACATAAACTTACACGCATACATACACACGTATCTGTGTATGTATGTTCGTATGTATGTATGTATGTATGTATGTATGTATGTATACGCATATAAAATGAAAGTCTGTTTCGAGCCTATAGATCCCTTAGGCTAGAGCTTGTTTCGGTTTCCATGACGTTTAAGTAATTGAGATAATGAAATTCTCCCCTGAACAGGTCGCCACTCTGTCGCAGAAAGCATTTTAAAGATACCAAGCTACCAATACAGTTTGTAAAGAGAATGCACATCGCGTAGATCGATTATTGAAGGACATATCACCCAGTTCCACGAATGTGAAACTAAGTAATATGCCTTCCTAGCGTTGCCTAGAACAGTTCAAGATATCGAAAAA
This sequence comes from Octopus bimaculoides, assembly GCF_046866305.1. Lineage (NCBI taxonomy): Eukaryota > Metazoa > Mollusca > Cephalopoda > Octopoda > Octopodidae > Octopus > Octopus bimaculoides. The sequence continues at coordinate 75,966,734 of NC_142934.1, read as the reverse complement.
TGCTAGGTATTTGTTCAAAAATGGCATGTCACATTGGAAAGTACAGTTGCCACTGGGTAAAGAAAATTTAGCGGTTGCAGTGATTAGAAGATGAATCTTTCAAAGTTGACAGTCCTTTTTCTATTTTGCATGTAAATAACATCGATCCCTTTGTCAACCATTCTAAACGAAGAATGATGTTCACCGGCAAAGAATAAGAAAGTAAATCATCTCCTGGACATAGATCATTTAAAGCTCTATAACAAGGAAATGAATCATCTGGATTCTTTGTTGCAAACAGTACGAATACTTAGTTGTGACAAGTTGATGGTATCCGATATCGAGAAATATGTTATGACGGAGACGAAGAGTTGGAAACTCATAAAAGTTCTGGAAGTTCTGACACATTACTGAAGACATTCAAGTCCATAAACTCTGTGGAAATATATAAGTATCTCGGAATACTTGTAAATGATAAAAAATAAAGGTATAAAAATAAGAAAAGAAATATTCCAAATTCTAAACAGAGAACATTATATAAATAAACTTTAGGTCAATATCACTAATAAAACATGGAGCAGGAATTAACGGAACAATATCGACAAGCAAAGCTTTTCAGCGGCTCACAGTACACAGAAGCCTTCACCCCACCCCTCTATCATATGTAGACTTTATACTGTTAAAGAACAGGAAAAAGATGTTGATGATTATTGAAGAGGTGGTAGATCTAGCGGAAACAAAATTTGGTTTCGATCAAGAAGTAAAAAAAAAAGTTCTCCTTGAGAAGGGAATAAGTGAATGACTATTTATTATAGAGTTAGAGAGAGAAAAAAAATAGAAAAGTGTGAGAAAAAGAGATTCAGTGGTTCAGTGTTTTTTTCTCTTTTTTTTTTTTTTTCAAAAAACAAAAAGTATAAAGGATGACAATAACTGATGGCTTTGGTTACAGAAAGAAACCGAGGAGTTGGTTTTGGCAACGTGGGGATACATTCTAAGTGTAAATTGTATCAAGCGAATGATATACTTCTATTCGCTGTACTGTTTACCCAAAAGCTAAATGTGTACTGAAGCACTCGAAACTGTAGCTCGGAATAAATACAAAACCTATATACATGACAAACTTGCAGCAACGATCATTAGTTCGGTTTTGTTTGCACAGAAACGAGCTACGACCATTTTGTGAGGACAGAAATGAAAGCTTTCGAAAACGATGAAGTGAAGTTGCCATGGGACTTCCCCAGGTGTTCTCTCGAAGTTTATAAATTCTTATGACATCAACAACAAACATTTCTCGCTGGTAAGAATAAAGCTTCAAAAACGGATACAGAAATTTGAAGGGTCACTGAGGCCCAATGGTAGAACTCCTATCATGTGTACAAGAAATGTGGGTTCGAATCCCACAGTAGCCTTCGACATTTTTACTGAAGGATTTTTTAACCCAATGTTTGCACGCTATTATTTATAGCTTTATTTACTTCGAGATCCACAATTTGTTTATGTTTCCGTAAGAAAAAAGAAAGGTCAATAGAGTAAATACCAAACTTGAAATAAGTCCTGGGGGTGATTTGATGAACTAAATCTTTTGCAGTCAAATGACTGAGACGAATTTAAGAATAAAAGAATATACATAAAATTAGACAGCTTTGGGCCGTTATTAGCCCATGTCATGTCCAATTTCATGTGTGTGTGTGTGTGTGTGCGTGTGTGTGTGCGTGTGTATTTGCATATATACACTCATACGCATGCACATACAGAGAGAGTGCGTGGGTGAGAGATTGTGTTTGTGTGTGTGTGTATATAACTGTATACAACTACATTATTCAGACTTAACACTCAGACATGTTTTAGTAATATCCATGCTTCCAATTAGCCACATTTGACAGTATACAAAAGTGGGGGCCATGGATGGGTGGGTAGGCTTCTTCAGCTTCTGGTGGTCTTTCCAGTTGCCACTTAATTGAATCAGACGCCAAATTAGCTCTAATAGAATTACACATGTGTGTAACAGAATCTTCTGATGAGACAAGTTTGAATGTCTTAAGTAATGTGTCAGCGGAGATACCAGCTCGCGCACAGACACACATATACACATACGCACATACATAAATACCCACAAACAAGCAAGCACATACACATACATAAGCACATACAGAGAGACCCACAAGCACATACATACATACATACATACATACATACATACATACATACATACATACATACATAACTTTTCTCCTTTTCTCTCTCATTCTCCTCTCCTCTCTTTCTCTAGCTCTTTTTCGTTTTTCACTTTGTCATTCATTCATTTTCTCGCCACACACACACACACACACACACACACACACACACACACAGCACAAATACATACACACAGACACACATATTTGTATATACACATGTATATGCTCATTTACCTACACCCATGTACATAAATACATACATACATTCATACATACATATATTTTAACTGTAGCTGTTACGACTTTTGTTTTGCTTGTTTTGCCGGCCTTCCCTGAGGTTGCATTATGTTTTATGCATTTTACATTGCTGGTTTCATGGGAGTTTTCACAATAGGAGCCTAGGAGCCTATTATCCTACTAAGGCACATATTCTTATCATAAGGTTTTTATCAAAATAGAAGCATAAACCAAAATAAGAGGATGTAAACATTGCTGAGCCATGGGATGAAGTGAAACCTTCAACTTTGAACGGTATTTGAGAAATATATGGTCAAACTGTATCCTTGACTTTACAAGTTTTTTCACAATATTCGGAAAGATATTATGACACTTGCAAATGATGTAGAGTTTGAAGGAATCAAAGAAGATTATATGATTTAATTTGCTAATGTCACAAAGAGAAAGTTTATCTAACTAGGGGCTAATGTTGTTTGAACACGAACAAGCTGATGATACAGATAGAAATAAGAAAATTTCATCAACTCCACTTAAAGAATATTCCTAAATGTTTGGCACTTACAAAGAATGGTCTACAAGTTTTTGCTCATAACGATCCTATTCATGAGCATAACATAAAAATTAGAAGAGTTTACTATGACCTGATTTTCTCTACTGAGCTGTACAGCCGTTCAAATAGATGTTGATGATGATGAACCGTAAGACAGATGATAGTGTCCTTCATCTTCCCTGTAATTCTCATTCAGTCCCTCCACCTCTTACACAAAAATTAACATGTTTTAGTGCAAGAAAGGCACCCTCTTACGATGTTACGATTCTAATTTATTCCCTAACGTATTTCTCTTCAAATGTTTTTATCTATACACATTGTACCTACTGTGTATGTTTAGAATTTGTTTATATGCATATAAGTGGTCGTATTACTTGTTTTTTGTTGTTGCTTCTTCAAGAAGAAAAATGTCCATCGGAACATGTTATCTATTTCAAACGTGGAAATAAACGAAGAAAATTTAATCTCGCGTTATGGGGTTTTGCGTTACAACCAGATTTTCATGGCTGCATTACTTCCGCAACGCGGACGTGTTACACACATACATATGTATTTGTGTGTGTGTTTGTGTGTGTGTGTATTTCTTTTATTTGTTTCAGTCATTTTAATGTGGCCATACTGGGGCACTGCTTTGAAATTTTAGTCGAATGAATTGACTCTAGTGCTTATTTTTTTCTTTTTCATGCCTGGTACTTACTCTATTGGACTCCTTTGCCGAACCGCTAAGTTACCAGACGTAAACACACCGGCTGCCGAGCAGGTGGTGGGTGGCTCACAAACACAGACACAAAGACGCAAACACACACACTCACGCAACCGCGCGCGCGCGCACACACACACACACACACACACATACACGACTGGCTTTTTTCAGTTTCCGTCTACCAAATCCACTCACAAGGCTTTGGTCGGCCCGAGGCTATAGTAGAAGACACATGCCCAAGGTGCCATGCAGTGGGACTGAACCCTGAAACATGTGGTTGGGAAACAAACTTCTTACCACACAGCCACGCTTGCGCCTATACGAGAGTGTTTGTGTGTATGTGTGTGTGTGTGTGTGTGTGTGTGTGTGTGTGTGTGTGTGTGTGTGTGTGTGTGTGTGTGTGTGTAAGAAACAAATGAAGTTGGTTTATTTTATATTAATGCCGATGCACTTAACCGATTTTATATTTGTATGGTTTTCAAACGTGCAAGTTTCGAAAGACGTGGAGCTGTGTCACAAATTGTATCGTTTGTCACACACGGCCTCGTCGTTCAACCGATTGCCTACTTTGCAATTAGGAGCTAAATAACAACACTATTCTTATTTACCACTGACACCCTTCTTTTTACCACACTCACACCAATGCTTTCATTTGCCACAGTCACATCATATCTGTTATTTGATACAGTCCAACCTTTCTATTATTTCCAGTCACATCATTGCTGTTGTCACAGTTACGCCTCTACAGGTATTTACCAATGACACACCACGGCAGTTATTTATCATCATCACATCATTGCCGGTTCTTACCCCGATCATACCACTTTGTATTTACCAGAAACACACTTGTACTGATATTTTTCCGCAGCAACACCACAGTTATTATTTGCAGTTCTGCATTGGCTGAAACCTGTGAAATATATATATATATATTTCTACCCAGCTCTTCGAAACGCCGGTGTTAAAACGGGGGTAGCTGATGAAGAAGAATGTTCTCTATGTGGCTTGTGTGTTTTCTCGTCTACGTTTTGTTTGCAATGTCCTGTACCCAGATATGCACCTATACATACAGGTGGATGTCGGTATGCACATACCTGTACGTATATATGCATATACTCATTTACTGTTTGTTTTTGTATATATATATATATATATATATATATATATATATATATATATATATATATATATATATATATATATGAATGAACATCTTAACCGTAAACCGAAGGCAAAATTGATGGCGAGTTTAGTCTCTGTTGAACTGAAAGCATCATGTTAAGTTTCAAAAGATATACTTTTACAACCCAGTCGAAAATCCCCATTATGTTACACTTCTTAGAAGGACATTACACTCATAATATTCTGAAATGGCATGACGGCGAACTGGTAGAAGCGTTAGCCTGCCGGGCGAAATGCTTAGCGGTATTTCGTCTGTCTTTACGTTCTGAGTTTAAATTCCACCGAGGTCGACCTTGCCTTTCATCCTTTCGGAGTCGATAAATTAAGTACCAGTTGCGTACTGGGGTCGATCTAATCGACTGGCCCTCTCCCCCAAAATTTCGGGCCTTGTGCCTAGAGCAGAAAAGAATATTCTGAAATGTCATCAAGTGTCATTAATTTCATATGCTATAAGACCTTCGTGCTAAAATAATTGATTCAAATTTTGAAGAAAAGCCAGCAATTTTAAGGGAATGTGTAAGTCGATTACATCAAACTCTATGCTAAACTACTACTTTATTTTATCGACCCCAAAAAGATAAACGGCAAAGTTGCTTGCCCTCGTTGGAATTTTATCCCAGATCGTAAAGAACCACAAGAAATCTCACTTAGTATTTTATCCATCATCTTAGCGATTCTGCCAGCTCGCCGCCTCTTTTACCAAAATGATAATCCTTTCTGCTATAAGCACAAGTCCTGAAATTTTAGGGGTGAAGCTAGATGATTATATTGACCTAAATTAAACTGGTACTTATTTCATCAATCCTGAAAGATGAACCACAAAGATGACCTCAGTGGAATTTGAACTCAGAACGTAAAGACGGACGAAATGCTGCTAAACATTTTTCCTGGCGTGCTAACAATTTTATCGGCTCACCGCTTTTCTGGCAACAATAGTGATAACCATTGTGGGATAAATATTAAAAATTAATCTAAATGCCGAATATATTAAAACATATCAACACAAAAATTATTGGTAAGACAATTTCTTTTAAAATATATGCCAACTGCAAACATAAGTGCCAGACGTTTTGTCTGTGAAAAAAGAAAAAAAAACAAAGAAAACAGAGATCATATACACTCTAGAGGTCGGTAGCTTAGAGGATGTGAACATTTAATGAAAGATCATAAAGAAAGGGAACTTTTATCGACAGGTGTATCACCATCTCATTCTTGGATGCCTTTAGAGATTTTGTACCATGAGTTAAAATCCCTCAGAGGTCAGCTTCACTTCTCCTTCTTTCGGGGTTAGTAAAATAAAGTACTACTCGAGAGTGGTGGATTGGCAGAATTGTGAGTGGGTCGAATAATATGCTTTATGACATTTGTTCCTGCTCTTTACGTTCTGAGCAAGTATTTGGATGGTTGACTTAAACAGTTGCCTGTGTTAATAACACACCTTGGAATTCAGTCGTTTACAAGCATTCGGGCCGTCACCGGTGTGAAGAAAAGTTCCACGCTTCCTTCTACAAATCTCGGGGTCCCTGGAAAAATAGGGGCTCATGAGTATTGTCCTTTTCTTTAGTAAAAAAGTAAACCACTTGGAAGGTACAACTTCCCTACCCATGTTGCATATGTGTTCATCGGTATTTGTAATCAATGGTGTAATTCATTACGTTATAAATATTTAATGAATAATGTTTAAATGTTTAAAGTTGGATTTCTCGAAGAGAAAATTAGTGAAAGAAACCATTTCACACGTGTAAACTAAAAATTCAGTCTGTAAACGTAACTGAAAATATTGAAAAATTTTCTCAAGTTTGACATGTAAATTCCATTAGCGAAAAATGTGTTTCTTAAAAACCAACCACTTCTTAAAAGGCTGAATTCGAAATGTAAAATAAAAAAAAAAAACAAAGAAAATTATAGAAAAATAAAATAAAATAAAGAAATGACACACTATGCATCTCACTCTCTATTTATATATATATATATAAATAAATATATTATATATACATACATACATCCATACATACATGCTTCCATTCATCCATCCATCCTTTCATCCATCCGTCCGTACGTACATACATACATACATACATACATACGTATGTACGTACGTATATGCATATAGGCAGTCGGTGAATATATGGCATAGATTAATGATATGGATGCGTGCAGATCTGACACAATGGCAGCACACCATGTGTGGCAGAATATCAGACAGCATTACACTACTAACATCATCACCACCATCACCACCACCACCATGATCGCCACCCCTACTACTACTACTACTACTACTACTACTACTACTACTACTACTACTACTACTACTACTACTACTACTATGATCACAACAACGATAAGAACAAAATTACAGCATTGCCACACACAACTACCACCATTGCTATTACCATTGATAACACAAGACATGACCAACACGCAGGACAACACCTAGAGGGACCATGTGTATGTGAGGTCTCTCAACCGGTTAGGAATAGCAACCAGGCCATCGTGAGATCTTTTTTTGAAAAAAGTACTTTTCTGTGTCAAAGAAAAAAAGGATTTTTAAAAAGAACACATTGATTAATGCGTCATTGATATACAAGTTTAGTGATGACATACAATATATATATATATATATATATATATATATATATATATATATATATATATATATATATATATATATACATACATACATACATACATACATACATACATACATACATACATGCATACACACACACATATATAAACGTTTAAAATTATGAAAATATTCACCCGTTATTTCGCAAAATAATTAACAAGGTATGTCCGTCTTATGAAACTTCATTAGATTTAAAACGATATTTTTAATTTTGGGAAAAAAACTGTTATTTAATGATGTGGAAACAGCTGTAACTAGATTTGTCATTTGTATTGAATTGAATTTATCATTTAATGATTAAATTATTTAATTACTAAATCTTATTATTTTGTTTATATTTCTAATTTATATTAATATTTTGATAAAGTGATTGTTTATTCTTTACCTATCTGTTATGAGCGTTAGTTCATAACAATGTTATTTATATAGGTAGATAACTAGTGAGTTCTTTGGATAAGGTATGTCTGGAACACTTTTCATCGGAGATGTGATGAATCAAGGATGACTTGAAGCTAAACACCACCACCAGCAGCAACAACAACATCATCATCATCATCATCATCATCATCATCATCATCATCATCATCATCATCATCATCATCAACAACAACAACCATAGCAAATACGCAGTTACTGAATTTGCTAAAAATAGCAACCAACACTCTCAAATAGTATCAAATGTCTTAGAAAAGGAATGACATAAACCCACGGGATAACGTAGTTTTAGATACATTATTACTAGAGGGAGATGAGGTTGCTACTTCTAGCATTCTAATGTTTAATGTTAGTCGCAGGTCAAGCTTCTGTCCAATAGACCTATTCTCAAAAGTGTTCCAGCCATGACTATCCCATCTTTTGTGGATATATATCGGGTTTTAATCTTCAATGTCTACTTTAAGGTGATAGGACGTGCCTTGAGAGAGATTTTAGGGGGGGGGGGCTCTCTAGATGACATCCCAGCTGTCAAACCCAATTAGACACATTTATCCGTTAATCACACCACTTTACATTCTTCAGTTAATCGTCAATCCAAAACTGTTCACTTTCACTAAAATCTATACGTTCCCTCCCCACCCGCTGCCGACCATTTAGACAAAGACCGCCCATGCATTCTATAATGAGATTCGACAGTCTAGTAACATTTGTACGCGTATGACTATGGCCGTGTGGTTATGAAGTTCGCTTCGTACAATAATATTCTGGGTTCGATTCCCACTGAGTGACATTTCGGGCAAGTGTCTTTTATTTATGTCCAAACTAGTTAGATATCTTTTAACGAACCAAGGAGGGAGATCTTACAAGTCAATGGGGGATCCTCTAGTGAGCCTGTAGGGAAACTCTAACGACGCCGCGTGGGAGCCTCTAGCGAGCCATCGAGAGTACCGCTGGTGAGCCAACAAAAGCTACTGCCATTAGGGTAAAAAAAAAAGTCTTTTATTTTCGTTTTTTGGGGTGACCCAAGTTTTGTTATTGAAACCGCCTAGATAGAAACTGTGCTGAAGCCCATGCAACATATTGTGCAGTCAAATTCCTATCAAATCACTCCTGTCATCTTACAAAAAATGTTTTCATTGAATGATGTAGGCTTAGATACACTTAATCTGAAAGCTCTTTGATCATCGATCATCTACTAATCCGCAGTATCCATCAACAAGAGATATGACGCATCGTATTGTTGTCACCAGAGGTACACCCTTCTGGTAAAATTCAAGGCGAGCGCACAGCAAGGGAGATCTTCAGAGGAAGAACTCCCATCCGACAAGTATTTCGGCCCTTACACCTGACACACTACAGGAGCCGTGCCCACCCAGGGCATGACTCATATGTGTCCTCCTGCTGCTTTCCAAAATCCTGTCACCAACGGGATTTGATCCTGGGTCGTTCTTTTGTTCCCAGGTTTGTGTTTCAGCCCAGGTCACTCTGACTGACGAAGGAACCAGTTCTCTTCTTTCTATTCCTCAAGGAATCGTAGCCAAGTGCCCTTTAAACCAAGCCCTTGAAAAATAATGAAAAGCACTTTTGAACAATGCTATTCTGGCTGCACTGTCTGAAAAAAAGAAAAGCAGCATGGTCATGAATAATAGTACATCCTTAAAACGTATCTCTGATCATCAGCAGCTGACCAAGGGCTAAACAACAGCAACTACTATTATCTAAGAATATGGTAGGCATAATTAACTCCAGATCCTTTCTAAAAGTCCACGACCTCAATATAGCGACACCTGTGGGAGACGTGACAGAATTTGAAGAGAGTCAAATATTTCACATCAATTTCGGTTCGAAAATCACGATGGCACACTATCCGAAAATCTTTGATAACGTTTAAACATAGTTGTCGTTGTCATCGTCGAAGTAGTAGTAGTAGTAGTAGTAGTAGTAGTAGTAGTAGTAGTAGTAGTAGTAGTAGTAGTAGTTGTAGTAGTAGTAGTAGTAGTAGCAGCAGCAGCAGCAGCAGCAGTAGTAGCAACAGTAGCAGCAGTAACAGTAGCAGTAGTAGTAGTAGCAGCAGCAGCAGCAGCAGCGGCAGTAGTAGTAGTAGTAGTAGTAGTAGTAGTAGTAGTAGTAGTAGTAGTAGTAGTCGTTGCTGTTGTTGTTGTTGTGTCCCCCCGTTGTTGCTCTTGTTATTGTGGTTACTTAGATCCAATCGGACCTTAAACAGGCAGACCTATAAACAAAGGTATTCCAACCGTGACCATCCTGTCTATTTCTTAATTTTCTTTTTTTTTTTTTCTTTTCACACGTAGTGTATCTTGGACAAAAGTTACCAGTCTCTGTTCTACAATTTTCAAAGATTACAGATTACAGATTTGAAATAGGTTTAGCTGTTATTTCGAACAGATTGAACGACCCGACCGCGTAGTGGAGGCCCCTTTAATGTAGCTTGTTCACTTCTGCCTGCATGATATCACGAAGACAGGGGTTAAGAATGCCATCGGGGCTGCATGACTGGGGGAGATGATAAAGCAAGGAAGGCAATTAGTGTCAAATGATGAAATGCTCAGTTTTCAAGTGTCGAGTTTTGTTGTGGACCGGAGCAGGACATGTTACTATGGTAGCGATAACGATCTTCGTGTCACTTGTTGCTGCTGTTGTTGTTGTTGTTGTTGTTGTTGTTGTTGTTGTTGTTGTCAGTGGTGGGGGTGAAGGTGCAGCAATGGTGTTGGTGCAATTATAATAGTGGTGGTAGTGGTGGCGGCGGCGATGGTGGTGGTGATGATGGTGGTGGGCGTGGTTGTTATGGTGGTGCTCGAGACCGTCGTCGTCGTGGTAGTAATAGTGGTCTTAGTGGTGGTGGTGATGATGATGGTGGTGACGGTGGTGGTGGCGGTGGCTGTGATAGTGGTGGTGGTAGAGGTGACGGGGATGGTATTGGTAATGGTGGCGGTGCCTGCGATGGAAGTAACGGTGGTTGGTGCTGCTACTGATGATGATGGTGGTAGTAGTGGTGGTGGTGGTGGTGGTGGTGGCGCCGGCGGCGGCGGCGGTGGTGGTGGTGGTGGCGCCGACGGCGGCGGCTGTGGTGGTGGTGGAGGTTATGGTGGTGGTGGTGGTGGTGGTACTGGCGGTGTTACTGGCGGCGCCGGTGGTAGTGGTGGTGGTGCTGACGATGACGATGGTGATGGTGGTGTGACCTTGTTAGTGGTAGCGATCAGGCAGTAGTAGCGGTATCATTACTGCTGGCGAAGGTGATAGTAGCAGTGGTAGTGAAGTTTATAGTGGTGATAATGGTCTTGTTATTCGTGGTGGTCTTCACGGTGGTCTTGTATGGGTGCTGGTGTTGGTGTTGGTGCGGCGATAGTGGTAGGAGTAGTATAATTGCCTGTAGCGGTGATGGTGGTGGTGCTGACGGTGGTGGCAGTGATAGCCATAGAGGTAACAGAGGGTGTGATTGATGCTGGAGGATGGCTGTGGCTGCGATGATAGTGAAAAAAATATTGGTTCCGAGAATGATCTGTGGTGACTCATCTTGTGCGTGCGTGTGCGTGTGTGTGTGTGTGTGGGTGCATGGTGTGATTTATTTGTACATATATATTTATATGTACATACATATACATATATGTGTGTGTGTATTTGTACATATATATATATATGTGTGTGTGTGTATGTATATATATGTTTGTGTATATATATATATATATATATATGTGTGTGTGTGTGTGTGTGTGTGTGTGTGTGTGTGTGTGTGTGTGTGTGTATGTATGTATGTAGTAAATCCAAATAAAAGAAGAACAACAAACACACAAAAAAAACAACAACGTGAGGACGTGGTACATGTAAAGTATTAGCAGACGCTCAGGGAAGGAAGGAAAGATGGTTTAACGTTTCGAGCAACGCTCTTCGTCAGAAACAGAGGAAAGTCCAATAGAAAGGAAGACAGAGGAAGAAGATCACCAACGATTCACATGTGGTTACATTGAGTGAGTAGACAAACAAAAGAAGGTCATTCAACACATTTATTGGGAGTTACATGTATAGATCAAGACAGTTTGATTCAAAACCCTTTGTACTCTGAGTTTCAAGCGTGTGGCTACTCTTCGGCCATTGGAGTCTGAATGAGAATTCGATTGAAGACAGTCAAAGTTTACTACTGGATATTAGCCTGCGATTGGTCGGGAATGATCACGTGGTATAGCAGTCTGATGTTGGTATTTCAGCGACAGCAATTAGTTGGAAAATACCGCATGGTGAGCAGGAAATCGACTGCGTGGCGAACAGGAAATCGACCGCGTGGTGGACAAGAAATCGGTCGTGTGGTTGGGGGAAAGTAGATACGAGCGGTAGATGTGAGGGTGTATATGTATATATGTACATGTATATGCCCATATATCTGCGTGTATGCATCCGCACTTATACGAGCATGCGTGCTTAGATGTGCACTCAGACATACGCGTGCGCGCGCACGCATTCACACAGGCACACACACGCGCGAAGGCACACACGTACACGCACACACACGCGCGCACACATGCACACACATACACGCACATACATACACACACACATACACGCGCATACATACACACACACACACGAACACACGCATACACATACACACGCGTGCACACCTTTATATCCATGTACATATGCATACAAGCACACACACAAACGCGCGCACACACAAGTGTACGCATGTACATACATCCACACGCACAGGTGCACGCCTTTGCACACACATCCGTGCACATGCATACGGTGAGCAGATGCATATGCGCACTCACGCACATGCACTCGCGCACACATATTCGTGTGGTCATGTATAAGGGGTGATGTACGACGAGTGAGAGTTGAGGGTAGACAGGCATGGAGAAGTGTTGGGGATTGGTGATTTGTGGTGCTGTTCGTGGGGGTTAATTTGTGAGAGTGACCTTGATACAGGCGGTACCAGAGGTGGCTGGTACTAAGGAGGTATACCAGGGTTGTCGGTGGCCAGTGGCTTGAAATTTACCAGAAGGGTGTACCTCTGGTGACAGCATTACGATACCCCTTACTTCTTGTTGACTGATACTGCGGGTTGGTAGATGACATGCAGTTTTTCGCGGAGGCACAGCAGGCAATTAGGGGCGCCGGGTGAATATAGTGGCGGCCTGTCGATGTTGACAATAGTCCACTTGATGCTAGCTGTTTCGTTTCGGAGGTCACGAAGTTTCTAGAGAAAATGCGGCAGGGAAGTGGAGTTCTTTTTGTCCTTGGATCTAAATATTACCCCCACAAGAAGCCTAGTGAAGAAACAGTATATATCAACAAGAAGTCAACCGCTCCACTCGCTGTAATTAGAAACCTGGTTTCAGACATTAGCAAATGGGTGTCTAAACTCTCAGCCAACATGGGGATCTTTAATAAGGCTTCCCCCCACTACAACGATGCTTTGGCTAGGAGCGGATTTTCTGAAAAGCTCATTCATGTATTTGGACGAACCCCAACCATTGTGTAAAACCATTGTAGTGACAGCATATAGTAGAGTGAAGGCATTTTAGGGCTTGTAGAGAACGCTTTAAAAACCTATATTGCACAGCACGTGCATTAATCATATCTAGGGTAGAATCAATTCAACATCACTGTTCCGATATATCGGGTAACTCAAAAGTAGAAGAGTTGACAATATCTGAATAAAAGGAAGTATTGTCAACGTATATACCATTCAGCCTATGAACTGCGAAGAATATAGTATTTTAACAGCAACAAATAACATCATACACAGAAGAGATTAGGTATTCTACATATTTCCCCACATGACTTTGAATAAATTAATATACCGTTGTATATTTAATATCTAGAGTAATCTCCTCTTGGATCTAAGAATCTATTACATAACCTCACTGAGGAGCCTCCGCTATGAACATGAAGAACATTCAGTTAGCTCTCCAGTAATTCCTGTTATATATCCTAGTACACAACCGTCACATCGTCGTTTGTGAACTGCTGTAAAACAACAAGAAGCACAAGAAACAAGGGCTCAGTACGAAGTAAAAGAAGAATAAAAATAACTGAAAGGAAACAGAACGAAACACTAGAAGAGAATAATGGAGCATGACTTGAAGCACAAAGATTAAGAATCACTGAAAGACAGCAGAAAAATCCCACAATCAGATCAGTTTAAACGGGTACTACCCCGACTTTATATTAGCTGAAAGCTATGATTAATTGCAGAGGAGCCCTGATTTCGTTTCTCGAACGAAAGACAAAACAGTCAATATTTATGCATATGTAGTGTGTGAATATGTATGTATGTATGTATGTGTATGTATGTATGTATGTATGTATGTATATGTATATGTACGTATATATATATATATATATATATATATATATATATATATATATATATATATATATATATATATATATATATATATATATATATATATATATATATACTGCGTATATGCATGTGTATACATATATGAGTGTGTATGTATGTATGTATGTATGTATGTATGTATGTATATCGCACTCTTTTTCTCTCTCTCTCACCCCCTCTCTCTCTCTCTCTCTCTATCTATCTATCTTTTCCCAACTATTCATTAACAGCCACCTGGTGCGTACATTTCTGCCGTTAAGTTTACCTCTTGCTCCACCCAAACCCCTGCGGTTCCATCAATTCCCAACCTTTCCGCCGCCGCCACCACCACCACCACCACCACCACCACTACTACTACTACTACTACTACTACTACTACTACTACTATCCTGATCACTAACACCTCTACCATTACCACCGCTACTAATACTGTAATATCTACCACAATTTCTCTGGAACTAAACAACACAAGACAGCTTCTTTGAATTCGTTCGACCTGCTAGAAGTAGCAAACAAATTTCCTCCTAAATCACAACCTACCCATTTCAAGAAAAAGCAAAGACATATTAGAGTAGTTCTAGATTCGTCTGAATTACAGCATGGTCATGGGTGGAACGCCTTTGATTATAGGTCTGCTGAACCAGAGTTGACTTAGTCTCCAACACAATCATCACATCCGACAACATCAACTACGAGGATGCTTCTACGTGGTTGTTCGAGCTGCTAGAAATAGCAGTCAAATCTTCTTCAAATTACATCCTAGCGACTTAAGATAACGAAGATGGGAAAGTATGAAATAATGTACTCCTACGTTTACCTAAAACAACTGGACGGCCATAACTGGAATGCCTTTGATCTATGTTCCATCGCTGCCGCCGTCGCCTCCTCCACCACTACCACCAATTCCACCACCACTACCATCATCATTACAGCCACCCCCCTCCACCAACACCAGCATCATTATCACCACCACGAACAGCATTACCATCACTACCACCATTAACACTACCATGACATCCACCATCACCACGGTAATAATAACCACTTCCATCACCACCACCATCACCACCACCACCACCACCACCACCACCACCACTACTACCACGATCAACGCCATCACACACCCATCATCTCCGCAACCATTTCAACTACCACCAGCGCCGCAACCACCACCACCACCACCACCACCACCACCACCACCACCACCACCACCACCACCACCACCATCTCCACAACGATGACTACCAGCAACATCACACCACCATCATCGCCAACACCAGTTCCACTACCATTAACATCATTACACTATCATCCATCCATCCATCCATACCACCACCTACAACACCACCATTGCAACAATAACAGCAACAACAATACCTCCTGGCTACCATATTCTCCCAGTCGCATGTCTGTTCTGTAGATTAGTGTTGACGACACCGTGAGACAGGAGCTTTATTTTTATCTTTTGGTATGTCTTACTACAAACACTGCCACCTCCATCACTACTACTACTACTACTACTACTACTACTACTACTACTACTACTACTACTACTACTACTACTACTACTACTACTACTACAAGCACACTAGAACCACTACTTCCACCGCTAGCATTACTACAACCATCACCGTCGCCACTATCTCAAACATCAACATTGCTATACATTTCTAAAACTGGTACTCCGTCGGTTACGACGACGCGAGTTCCAGTTGATCCGATCAACAGAACAGCCTGCTCGTAAAATAAACGTGCAAGTGGTTGAGCACTCCACAGACATGCGTACCTTTAACGTAGTTCTCTGGGCGATTCAGCGTGACACAGAATATGACAAGGCTGGCCTTTTGAAATGGACTGGAGTAACGTGAGATAAAATGTCTTGTTTAAGGGCTCAACACGACGCCAGGTATCGAACTTAAGCCCTAACGCTCTTGAGCTGATTACTCTAACCACTTCGCCACGCGCCTTCAACTCCCTTCTATATACTACCAACACCAACGTCACACGTACCATCACCAGCACCACGACAACAGTTACCGTTACTATAAAACTATCATCACCGACACCTCCACCATCACCACCAGCTCCGATATTATCAACATTACTATCACCACCACTATAGCCTACACCACCACCATTACAATTACCACCGTCACAACAACGGCCACCATCATTATCACTGACACTACCACCACAACCACCACAAACTCTACCAATACCATTACAACCACCACTGTTGTTGTTGGCACTCCGTCGCTTACGACGTCGAGGGTTCCAGTTGATCCGATCAACGGAACAGCCTGCTCATGAAATTAACGTGCAAGTGGCTGAGCACTCCACAGACACGTGTACCCTTAACGTAGTTCTCGGGGAGATTCAGCGTGACACAGTGTGACAAGGCTGACCCTTTGAAATACCGGCACAACAGAAACAGGAAGTAAGAGTGAGAGAAAGTTGTGATGAAAGAGTACAGCAGGGTTCGCCACCATCCCCTGCCGGAGCTTCGTGGAGCTTTAGGTGTTTTCGCTCAATAAACACTCACAACGCCCGGTCTGGGAATCGAAACCGCGATACTATAATCGCGAGTCCGCTGCCCTAACCACTGGGCCATTGCGCCTCCACTACAACCACCACTATAACGTACACTACCACCATCACCGCCATCATTATGATCAACATCACTGGTATTACAACCATCATTCCACCATTACGACCCCAACCACCATCACAACCACCATCACCGCATCACAACCACCGATATTTTAGCATGGAGGAAGAATCTGCGCCCATAATCTTCGTAAATCCTCCGAGACAAGTGTGAATGGTACCGTTAATGTTCTCGAACATTTCTAAGTCAAGGATGTCGAGAAGAACATAATCATTGAGGGACTTCCGGTTGGTGGATCTTCTGGGAAGAAAAGAATGGGCGTGGCGGCCAACGTAGGACTCAATATGAGACGAGTTGAATGAGGGGGATGGGCTTAAATGGACGTGGCATGAGACCAACCAGGTTCGAGGAACTAAGGCTTCTGAAATGGCGAAGAGAAGCAACAGCACGCCCGTGAACTTGAGGCTTGAGTGTGTTGGTGAGTGACTTTATGATAACTAATCAAGTGGTTATTTTTCATGAGGTCTCGGATATATTTACATGTTGTAACAACAATATTCTGTTTCTGTTGAAGCATGTCTCTAGGAGAAGGTCACCCTGATATAAAACCAGATATGCTGGGAATGGCATTGGACTTTTGGGGGATCTTTGGTTTGTGCTAAAGATCATGGCATTCCCACATCCCTGAGCCTGCGACTCATATTGGCACCATACATCTTGCTCCGGCTTGTTTCTGGATAATGTCAATAAAGTTGAGAGGGTCTATGAGGTGTCGTGCAAACCTTATTGGACCTAAAACTCTACATAGGCATTGCTAATCTCTGTGTATGTATGTAAATGGGTATGGAATTTGGTCAAAGGAAATTTTCATATACAGCTATAGAACGAGGAAAGTCAGAGGGTCTATGAGGTGTGGGAGTATTCCATTTTCTCTGTCAGTTCCCTTGTCGTTTGACGAGAGTTTTCGTGCAAAAGGTGGTTTAATCGCTCTTCATCGAACTCAACTGGACGACCAGAACGAGGAGCGTCTTTGAGGTCAAAATTTCCATTTTTGAACTTGGCATACCAATTACGAGCGGTTCTTTCAGCTATGGCACCCTCTCTATACACAGAACAAATGTCGCAAGCAGCTTTTACGGCCTTAGAACCTTGATTAAAAGCAAAAAGGAGTTGTCGAAAATGCTCGTTTTTCTTAACTTGACATTCCATTTTAATGATCTGAAAATAAACAAAAATTAACTAAAATTAACTAGAAAAAAAAAAAGATTCCAAAATGATTCAAAAATAGAATTCTCGAAAAAATTAGATTCCAAAATTTAAAAAAACGGCGGGAACTTAGTTGCCAACCCAATATATATATGTATATATATATATATATATATATATATATATATATATATATATATATATATATAATACAAAGAATATATATACATGTATACACACATATATGTACATACTTACATCTACATGTGTATATATATGCATATCAGGGTACAGGACGTTAGAACGATGAACTACAGACAACGGAACGAACACATAGGAAAACGGAAAACCACTTGGAATATTCCTTCATCAGCTGTCTCTATTCTAACTAGACGTTTCGAAGATAAGACAGAACGTACTCTAGAATAGTCTCTTCCTGAGTAGTAGATCAACCCACTACACAGAGGATTCCAAGTTGGCAAACACAAACCAAGACAGGAAAAATTGGACAGTGAAAACAACATTCAAACGCCGTACGGCCAAACGCGAATCTGAGGTAGAACGCTAGTAGTTCGTCTTGCCTTCACAGCGGCTGGAGTGAAAAGAAAGCTGACCACAGGTCACACGAGAGTAGAGAGGATGGTGGAGAGAGGAAGTGGAACAAGGAGGAAGGGACAGAAGAGTATAGCAGTGAAGTAGAGGCCAGGACAGAGGGATAGATAGAAAGATAGAGGAAGACAGATAGATAAATAGATAGAAAGATAGATAGATACATAGATAGATAGATAGATAGACAGATAGATAGATAGATAGATAGAAAGATATATAATATATATATATATATATATATATATATATATATATATATATATATATATATATATATATATATATATATATATAGGAAGAGAGAGAGAGAGAGGCTTCTTTCAGTTTCCGTTTACCAAATCCACTGTCAAGGCTTTGATCGGCCCGAGGCTACAGAGGAAGACGCTTGCCCAAGGTCCTATGCAGTGGGACTGAACCCGGAAGCAAGCCTCTTACCACTACACAACATGCGCCTATATATTTGTATATAATGGTAAGCCTCGCAGTTAAACTATTGAGGTATAATGTGAACTAACTGAACTGGTTTCATCTTTCTTTGAACGAACGATTGCAGAGAAAGTTACTTATCACACAGCTGCGCCACGATCACCTCAAACAATTTACTCAGCGACTGGCTTCGTCTTTCTACTCGTTGAGTCTCAAAAACAAAATTCCGATGGTATCGCGAGCGCCGGGAACAGGTCTGGAAAGCTAGAAGCCTCTACTCCATGACCACACATTGGCAGCGAATCTTAGATGGTCGCTCTCCAATGAATAGCCGTGACATTGGAGTTCGACAGCTGGACTCGTGATTGGGCTGGCCTCTTTAGGATTACTGCAGCCCACCCCTTAAGAGGGAGCCCCTAGAAAAGGTGGGGGTAAACATCGGACACGGCAACTCGATCTGGCCAGCATACCGCGGATGGCGGTCCTCCCACTCAGCGGTTGGAACTCTACTTCTACTCATCCATCATCAACGACTAAATCCATTTTTTCACAGCCTTTCACTTTCGGGGCCTAGAACATCTGCACTCTCCAGGACAAGAGTGACACTAATCATCTGGAGTGACGTACAGCCCTCGTCGGCAGGGAACTTGCCCGCTTCCACCTCGATGTGGCAGCCTTGACCGAGACTAGGCTTCCCAGAAAGGCAGTATCCGAAAAGCTGGCTGTAAATACACCATTTTTTGGAAAGGGAAGAATCCTAACGAACCACGCATCCATGGAGTTGGTCTTGCCATGTAAACGAAACTCGTGGACTAATACAGATTCGTCCCAACTGCTGTCAGCAAGCGCCTGATGGCTGCTCGGATCCCGCTCTTTCGGGACAGATACCTTACGCTGATCTCTGTGTACGCCCCTACCCTCAGATCTGAAGACGACGTCAAGGCTTTGTTCTACAACCTGCTGGACCGCAACATCCAGACAGTCCCCGCGCATGACAAACTCGTCCTGTTGAGCGACTTTAACGGCAGAGTTAGCAGTGACCATTGTCTGTGGAACGGCATTCTCGGTCATCACGGCACTGGAAAATGCAATACTAATGACCAGCTCCTTCTGAGCCTTTGTGTCGAGCACGAACTCGTCACCACTAACTCCCTATTTTATCTCCCTACTCGACAAAAGACGACCTGGAAACACCGACAGTCTAAACACTGGCACATCCTCGACTACGTTCTGACAAGATTCAAGGACAGACGAGATGTACGCATCACCCGTTCTATGCCTAGTGCAGATGGCTGCTGGACGGATCACCGCCTTCTATTTCTCGCCTTGACATCAAGATCCGCCATCCACCAATGCGGGTCTCAGCAAACATCCCTTGCCGACGCTTCGAACTCACAGGCATCCCAAGACTTCAGGACTCCATTGAGAGATACCTGATGGACCTTCCAGAACCGACCTCCATTGAGGACCAGCCTTCGTGAAGCCATGACCGCTGCCGCCGCCGCCGAGGAGACGAGTGGCTTTGCTCGGGAAAAGAACCAAGACGGGTTTGATGAGAATGATGAAACCATCTCCCGTCTTATCGAAGGCAAACTCCAGACGCAGCTCGCCTTCGAGAACCATGCCACTGCGGAGAATAAACGAAAACAAACATCTGCCGATTAAATTGGATAGAAACTGACGAACCCAGTGGTCGGATATGAGCTGGAGCCGACAACGATGTATGTGTATATATGTTTGTGTGTCTGTATTTGTCCCCCCAACAACGCTTGCCAACCGATGTTGGTGTGTTTATGTCCCCGTAACATTAGCGGTTCGGCAAAAAAAACCCAACAAAAAACGATAAAATAAGTACTAGGCTTATAAAGAACAAGTCCTGGGGTCGATTTGTTCGACTAAAGGCGGTGCTCCAGCATGGCCGCAGTCAAATAACGGAAACAAGTAAAAAAAAAAAAAAAGAAAAGAAAAAGGATATGAACATGTAAACGAGATTGTGAACAGTGCAACTCGTTAATGTAATACTTACAAGGTTCACGGCCGGACATTATTTACAAGAGCAACCAACAGAAACGTAGATTATGAATAAAAACGTAGTCATATCAGTACTTTAGTCTCACTGTGAAATTTGACCCTCGTGGTTAATATATACATTTTTAGGTTTGGAATCTTGACAGACCTTTGAGACATGTGGTACAGTGAACTATTTGCATTGTGAAGAACTGATAAGCAGAGGAGAGTCCCCAGATGAGGTAAAACATCTGATCAAGTGACGTCACGATAGCTTTGCTAGAAGAGTGAAATAGTCACTTGGTTAAGTATGATGATGATAGACGTGAGGAAATGGGAGAACACCGCCGTGCGTATATACGTAAGAGTGCACGCGTATGTGTATGCGTGTACGCATGTGCGTGCGTGCGTGTGTGCGTGCGTGTATGCGTGCTTGTGTGCGTGTTTGTGTGCGTGCTTGTGTGCGTGTGTGCGTGTGTGCGAGTGTTCACGTTTAGGCTTTCCTGAGACCTACATACATCGAATTTAGCATGTAAATTATATGTATGTATATGCAAGCATATATGTATGCACGTATGCATGCATGTACATACATATATATATATATATATATATATATATATGCTTGTATGTGTTGTGTGTGTGTGTGTGTGTGTGCATGTGTGCGTGTGTATGTGCGGACAGGAATACGCACACACGCGCACACACAGACGCCTATACATGTATATGATTCCCGTACACATTCATTCTTACGTACACGTACACACACACACTTACAAACACTCAGACATAAGTACATACATACATACATACATACACGCATACATACATACATACACACACACACATACATACTCGCATACATACATACACACATACATACATTCACACACACATATACTCGCATACATACACATACATACGTACACACATACATACATTCACACACATACATCCACACACACACACACACACACACATACATACATACATGCATACATACATACATACGCATACACACACTCACATACATACATACGTACGTACATACATACATACATACGTACGTACATACATACATACACACATACATACGCATACACACACTCACATACATACACACATACATCAGCTACTAAACATAAACAAGATGTGGCAGGTAAGGAATTTTTCATCTCGTTGGGTGGTCGGCAGCGTAAAGAGAGCCAGCCAAGAGGCCACTCACTGACAAACAGCACCTCAAGCAAAGCAACAACTGCCATTCAAGTTTGTCATCCTATCTGACAAACATACTTGATGGTCGCCTCTTATCTGATTGTAGTTCACTGGTTGCCCTGCCAATGCAGCTGCTTGCTTTACTAGACAACATCTATGTTTCTGTCTTATCACACATTTGCAAATGTGTGATGCAGGCGTGGCACAAATAGTTTTCAAAGCAAGTATGAATGCGTGTGTGTGTGTGTGTGTGTGTGTGTGTGTGTGTGTGTGTGTGTGTGTGCGCGTGCGTGTGTGAGTATGTGTGTGTGTGTGAAGGCGAGTCTATGTGCATTTGCGTTTATATATATATATATATATATATATATATATATATATATATATATATATATATATATATAAATATATATATATGTTTAGATCTACATATATGTGTATATAGTCAGCGGAATTTTCAAAAAGCGAACGAGAAGACCACGGCACAATAGAGGACTCAATATGTAACACACACACACACACACACACACACACACACACACACATATTTATTTATCTTTAATCTTTTATTTGTTTCAGTCATTGGACTGTGACCATGCTTGAGCACCGCCTTGACAGGTTTAAACGAACAGATCGAGCCTACAACATTTTTTAAAAGTCTGGTAATTATCCTACCGGAATCTTTTCATGAAATTTTGCCATTCAGGAATAGATTGGACGAAGAGGTTCAGTAAAATACTCTCATCGATCATCGAAACCCACACCACTAAAATTATTTTTTTTATTGAGATACTTAAATATAAAACTTATCGGTGAGAAACCGGCAACAGGACATGATTTGAGGGGAACCAATGAACGAAAATGCGCATAAATACCGAACAAAATGTTCACTGTTGTTTGTGATTTCATTGCTTCGTTTTATCAGCATTCATGAAATAATTCAATTCTGTCTGTAGATTCCACCAAATTTTGAAACTACCTTTATACTCATTCACTGTGACGGGATGAACATAGATCACATGTAATATGTTGTACTATTGATTTCAAATTTTGTCACAAGGCCAGTAGTTTCAGGGGAGTAGGTAAGTCGATTACATCGACCTCAGTGTTTAATTGGTACTTATTTTGTAGATCCCTGAAAGGATGAAAAGCAAAGTCGACCTCGGCGGAATTCGAATTCAGAACGTAAAGACGGGCGAAATGCCGCAAAGCATTTTACCTGTTGTGTTGACGATTCTGCCATCTCGTCGCCTTAATATGTTGCAACATTACAAAATCATTTATATTCATGATAAATGTGAACTATACACTGTTGAAACGATCGTAATGTGTTATACTCCGCGACTAATAGATTGTCCCCGGAATATCAATTTGTTTGGAACGGTTTTAAAGGAAAACTCTCTATTTCTATGCACTTTGTTAGCCAGTATTTGCAGGAGTACTGACTGGGAAAACCGCTCGGATTTCTAACCCTCGTT
The DNA here is from genome assembly GCF_046866305.1 of Octopus bimaculoides. Taxonomy (NCBI): domain Eukaryota; kingdom Metazoa; phylum Mollusca; class Cephalopoda; order Octopoda; family Octopodidae; genus Octopus; species Octopus bimaculoides. The sequence goes on along the minus strand of NC_142934.1, from coordinate 75,942,929 downwards.
AATCTGATATGTGTGTGTTTGTGCATGTATGTATGTATGTATGTATGTATGTAAATATGTATGTATGTATGTATGTATGTATGTATGTATGTATGTGGTATGTGTGCGTATAAGTGTGTGTGTGTGTGAATATGTATATATATGTATGTACACATATTTATGTGTCCCACTGCGTGGCACCTTGGGCAAGTGTCTTCTACTATAGCCTCGGGCCGACCAAAGCCTTGTGAGTGGAATCTGGTAGACGGAAACTGAAAGAAGTCTATCGTATATATGTATGTGTATACATATGTGTGTGTGTTTTTGTGTGTCTGTGTTTGTACCCCCAACATCGCTTGACAACCGATGCTGGTGTGTTTACGTCCCCGTAACGTAGCGGTTCGGTAAAAGTGACCGATAGAATAAGTACTAGGCTTACAAAGAATAAGTCCTGGGGTCGATTTGCTCGATTAAAGGCGGTGCTCCAGCATGGCCGCAGTCAAATGACTGAAACAAGTAAGAGTATATATATATATATATATATATATATATATATCTTTATGTATATAAATATATATATATATATATATATATATATATATATATATATATATATATATATATATATATATATATATATATATATATATATACACACATATTTATACATATATATAGGTATATATATAGGTATATATATGCATGTATGTGTATGTATGTATGTATGTATGCATGCATATATGTATGTATATTTCTAGTGTGTATAAGTGTGTGCGTGTGTGTGTATGTATATATGTATGTACACATATATATGTATATATACATATATATATATATCTTTATGTATATAAATATATAATGTACGTATATATATATATATATATGCATATGTATACACATATATTTATGTATACGTATAGGTATACACATATGCATGTATGTGCGTGTATGTGCATGTGTGTGTTTGTGTGTGTGTGTGTGTGTCTGAGTGTGTGCGTGCGTGTGTGTGTGTGTGTGTGTGTGTGTGTGTGTGTGTGTGTGTGTGTGTGTGTGTGCAAACCAAATCTAATACACACAAAAATAAACAAGACAGAAAGCTAGAATCTAAGCAACACACAAACAAAAGCAAACAAAATAACGAAGAAGAAACTAAAAAAATATATTCTAAAAGAATGCAGGAGCCGTAAGATATTCCATTTCAACAACACCTGTGTTTGACAACTTTGAAATCAAGCTTGATTTTATTCTATTTTATTTTATATTTTTATTAACTTACCTGAATTTACAAGGTTCGTTTAAAGCTGACCGGGATGGCGACAGATTACGGTGGCGTAGGGAATGGGTCGGATAGTGTCGACAAATAAGATAACATTGATGGGGGAGGCAATTGTGATGGTGGTGGTGGTAGCGGGATTGTTTCTTTTTTTTGTATTCAATTCCGAATGCCGATACCTCACTAAACATACGCTCACCCACCCCAAACACACATGCCATTCACACGCGCGCGCACATGCATACACATATACACACAAACACACAAGGTTATATGTACGTGTATATAGTTAGGTATACGTGCGTATACATACATATATGTGTGTGTGTGTGTGTTTGTATGTATGTATGCATGAATATATGTATGTGTGCGTGTATATATATGTGTGTATACATATACATACATATATATATATCTTTTACTCTTTTACTCTTTTACTTGTTTCAGTCATTTGACTGCGGCCATGCTGGAGCACCGCCTTTAGTCGAGTAAATCGACCCAGGACTTATTCTTTGGAAGCCTAGTACTTATTCTATCGGTCTCGTTTGCCGAACCGCTAAGTTACGGGGACGTAAGCACACCAGCATCGGTTGTCAAGCGATGCTGGGGGGACAAACACAGACACATAAACATATACACGCACATATATATATACATATATACGACTGACTTCTTTCAGTTTCCGTCTACCAAATCCACTCACAAGGCTTTGGTCGGCCCGAGGCTATAAGTAGAAGACACTTGCCCAAGGTGCCACGCAGTGGGAATGAACTCGGAACCATGTGGTTGGTAAGCAAGCTACTTACCACACAGCCACTCCTGCGCCTATATATATATATATATATATATATATATATATATATATATATATATATATGCACATACACACACACATACACATAAACATACACACACACATACACATACATACACACACGCCGTCGTTATCTAAGCTACGTCACCCACACTACCACCATCCATGTGATCATTCGATCTGTTAGAAATAGCAGCCCAATCTCCCACAATTCATACTTTTCAACCCTAAAAATAATGTAGTCCTAGATTCATTACGCCGAAAAATAAGACGTGATTGCCATGGATGGACTATATTTACTCATAGATCTGCTTGATCAGAACCGAGGATGAAGTTATACACTAACAACAACAACAACCTCCGCCAGAAAATTACATCTGGTTTCTTCACAACTTGAGAAAGCGCCTGCTATGTGACTGTTTCGATCTCGTAGAAATAGTAGTTAAATCTTCCTCAACCCACAGGGGTTTGTCTTACTGAAAAGAAGAATACATTAAAGAATGTCTGAAAGACATGACAGTCACGTTTGGATCGAGTTTTGTCGAAGGTGTCTTTCAAAGGAATTTGTGTTTTCCACTGACTTCAACCAAAAATATCACACTGTTGATTACCAAAACTCAGAAATTTTCTTATCGTTACACGTTCTTTAGGCACAAGCGTAGCTAGAATGGGGCGGAGGGGTCCGCTCCGAGTGGCACTTTTATGGGGGCGGCACCAATTTTGGGTCTGTTGTAGGGAATATGTATATTTTGTGGGGTCCCAGGGGTGCCAAACTGAAGGGCCGCCCTGGATGGCACACACTCTAGCTACGCTAGTACGTTTAGGTACTCACTCACAAGGTTACAATTAACTTTAAAATTGTATGTATGTATGTATGTATGTATGTATGTATGTATGTATGTATATATGTATGTATGTATGTATGTCTTTATTCAGTTTTATAGCAAGATTTTTTGCCAATAGAGAAAGAGCCGGTTTCTAACCTAGATCTAATTCAATGGAATTTCAACAACATCAACAAGCTATTTTTGCATGTGTGCGTGTGTATATTTGCAATATTTGGAGTCAATGCATGTGCAGATTTTTATGTTTTGTTTTATGTATGTTTTCTTATGCATATACTTGCATATCTAGATATACTCATACATACTTAAACGATATGCTGGAAAGTTTTACAAATTTTTACGGTTCCAATGATGGCTTGGATCTGTAGTCTTCGGATCAGCTTTCTCCTTTGGTTTTGAGAAGCCTAATTTCTCAAGATTGATACTTAGGCAGTGCCCCAATAATTGCAGGTATAAACCTGAACTTGTAATCTGGGTAGAGTAATAATGTAGGTAGTGGGTAGCGATTTGCTTCACTACTTCAGAGAGTAACGACCCTGCCTGACACGAGTCCCGGGCTCAGCTGGCTCCGGCTGACAGTACTCAGTATGGGCCCCTATCCAGAGTTACGGAAAGGAGACAACCTTAAAAAAAAATCAGGTGGTTTAGTGTTCGACTCGACACTCTTCCGGCAGCTCCTGCAACCAAGCTCGTGCCAAACGCAATGCTCTGCACTCCTTTGGACTACGTCAGCAAGATCGAGAGAGGAATCCTGACGATTTGGGCTACCCAGGATTTTCTTACATCTAGCCCAGGCCTGCGCAAAACTGGAGAGGAAACTGGAGAAGACATGAAATGTAAAAACCAGACTGGATTAGTTTATGCGCAACTCCATTGTCTACCGAGACAAAAGGATGCCAACAACAATGTATGTATGTATGTATTATGTATGTATGTATGTATGTTTGTATGTAAGCGTGTATGTATCTATATGTACCATTCTGTTAATGTTTATTCAATAAAGAAGAATAACCAGACACTATAGAAAGAACTCGGTGCAGACGAAATGATTGGATTATATAATTTAGTCTAAAAAGTTAAATTCTACGCATGTAGACTAATTGGCTGGATCGAAATAAACAGGAAATCCAGGATTTGCTAGTTGAAAAGATATATGCCTACCAGACACCCCTTATTCGGCCATCTTGTCTTGTTAAGAAAGCAGCCTTCTGCTGTGTATACAGCAACCTCCGGTGCAAGTCTCGAGAGATTCAGAACATGTGGTAGACCAGCCTTGCAATAAGAACTCAGTTTTGTGCTAATATTAGAAGGCTTTTATGAAGCCCTGAAGAGTCCTTTGCGAAGCGCAGGCAAACAAGCAAACTTTACAGACAAGACTACCATCCTCAACTAATGGTTGGAGCATTTCTAAGCCCTTCTCAGCACCAACCGTATGGTCCGTGATTCGGTATTTTACTGCATCTTGCTACAACCGGAGAAAACATCTGGGCGAGATTCAAACCATCAACGGGACTACCAATGCTATAGAGCAGTTGAAAAGTTGTAAGGTAATAAGGTTGATGAAATTCCAGCAGATATTTGGAAGAATTAAATCTACATTGCTCACTAAGCTTCATCAGTTCATTATCTGCTTCTGGGAATAAAATCAAACTACCACCAGATCTTTGTGATGTCATTATTACTCTTTACAAGACAAATGGGGCGAGGAGACAGATAGCTCCTACTACTGGAGTACAACACAGTTCTTCCTCACAAGAAGAATCTTGTGGTACTCTGGAAAAGACTAGTATGTGTCGTTGTGGATGAACACCTCTCAGAGGACCAATATGGATTCGAAGCCAACAGGAGCATCACTGACATAGAATTTGTGCTTAGTCGACTGCAAGAAAAATGCAGCGAACAGAACAAGAATCTGCTCGTGAAGTTTGTAGACCTTAGAAAAGGTCTTGTTTATTTTTGTGTGTATTAGATTTGGTTTGCACACACACACACACACGCACAGTGAACAGGAAGAGTTTGTGAAGAATTATCGAACGACTAAGCCGTCCCTCTCCAGTTCCTCAACGTGGTTCTTCAGCTATATGAGAATCAGCGTGGACAAGTCAAATACAACAATAAAATCTCTAGCCCTTCGCAAAAGCAAACGATGTAAAGCTAGGCTGTATCCTCATGTATGTTCGCTTCAGCATCTTCTTCAGTGTGATACTCGCGAGGACCACAGAAGACCTCGATGAACAGGATGGTTTTCTATTCAATATTGCACGAACGGCAACCACCTCAACTTGAGCTGACAACAATTCCACATCAAAACATTGGAAATATTCATCCAAGAGGTACTACACTTGCTTTCCACAAGAATCAGTGTATAAAATCCTACTTCATAGAAGTTACTGAGCTCTTCGGGATTGAAACCAGGTTAAAGAAGTCAAAAGGTCTTCACCTATCACACCTTCAGAAGATTACCGCCCTCTCTGCATCACCATCGCCAGACAAAACTAAGATAGTCCACAATTTCAACAGCCTGAGGTACATCGTTTCGTCAGTGCCATGGTTGGCAAAGAGGCTGACAATAGAGTAGCATAAGTAAAATCAGCGTTTGGCAGATTTTGGAAAAGTCTGAGTATGATACATCCCAGAAGAGAGTTTCAACGCCTGCATAAGGTTGGGCTGTGTGGTGAAGTGTCCACTAGCTGTCACAACGTCAATGAGGGTTACTAATGAAAAAGCACAAGAATACTCAGGAGAAATCCTTCGTGTGTGTCACGATGAATATCATCAAGTGTCTACTATAGCCTATATTCACAAGGGCTCATGATATACAATTTACCAGGGTCTCTTCTTCAGGAACACACTCAGGGCTGATCTTGAGAGAGAAAAAACTGACTGAGAAAGAACTGTAAATAGTAACTCCGAGTCCAGAATAGACTTTTCTAGCTGCTGTGGTCTTGCCAGCTTGTGTCAGGTATTGTCCTGTCAGCCACCCGTGAGCCTGCAATCTTACATGGACGGCTCTGTTCATAGATCTTTGTTCGCGAAACCAAGGCTTGGCATCTGTTTATCTCCTGCAGTAAGACAATTCGTCGCCAGATCAATTTGTTGTCAGTATCCAACTCAGAATGTTACCAAGTTGTTTTATATTTTACTCTGATCTCAGTATGCATTGCTTGTTTTAGTTTCGCTTCAGATTTCACTCTTGAGAGGGACAGTTGTTTCTTAGCTCGAAGAATCGAGTAAGAGACGAATCGTTGTCGCGTGAGGTTCCCAGGGTGTTTCGGTTGGTTTTGTTTAAACGCTGCAACCCAGTTTAACATTAATTTTATTCAAGAAGTCAACCCATCACCCATAAACACTTCGTTTCGAAGGCGAGATAAGTATATTGCACTGATGAGCGGGTGTCAGTCTCGTTCACTTCCTTGTTTCGTTTCGTCTGGCTTTGAAGTACAGTGTTTTATAGCACTATACGTCTTTAAAGAAATACCGCAGCAAGAATTTAGTATCTTATATTGGTAATGTTTATAACTATCTATCTATCTATCTACACACACACACACACACACACACACACACACACACACACACACACACACACGTGAAGAAAGGCTTCAGGCGCATGTGGAAAGATATATACACAGCTCGCTTGTTTAAAATAACACGAGTTATCGATCATCGTTGAATTGGAGAATCCGTAGAAATGACGTGTTAGGATGTATGTAACGATAGTATTTTCGTGCTTTTAAATTATGAGAAGAATTATGAGAAGAAATTTAAGCTTTCGGTCAATTACATTATTTTGTGAGCGTGTATGTATGTATGTGTGTGTGTGTGTATGCCGCATTAATTAATAATTAGATTTATCTCCCTTACTTAGAGAATAAATGGCTTTTATTTAGAGTTGTTTCCCTTACATAATTTTTAACTTGATTGTCTCCCTTAACATCTTTCGCTTTTTTTTTTTTTTTTTATCTATACATATAAATTTTACATGGGCGAGTCTTGTCTTGGGATTCACGGTCAAACGGCTGGGTGGAATTGCGCGAAAAATTACACAGATGTGTAGAATGATCCGGTGGTGATGCTGGGCTTGGTATTTTTTCATAGCTCCTATGGTTACCGAGATAATCTACTATAATAATACTCTTGTGTTTATGAATGAGAAAGGAATGGGTGATAGATGAATAATGAAGGAAGGAGTGATGTCATGTTTTTTCATACCTCCCATGGTTACCGAGATAATCTACTATAATAATACTTTTGTGTTTATGAATAAGAAAGGAAGAGGTGATAGATGAATAAGGAAAGAAGTGGTGAGCGTTTCAAATGTGTGAATATATGTGTGTATGTAAAAGAGGGCATGTGAATGTGTGTGTGCGCGTGTGCGAGCGCAAAGGAAGTGGGTTTTTTTTTTTTTGGTCAGTTATTTTTAGCGTTTTGACAGAAAAAAGTCATTCTAGAATTGTTAACGTAAACGTGCCCAAACAAGTCGAATGCTTCACAGAACAGGTTTTACAGCCACATCATCCAAACCGACCGGGTGAAACCGGGTTTAGTTACTAGTATATATATATAGAATTCTACCGTCTTATTTGATGAGACATAAAATGTCAAAAATATTTCATTCTTATTTGATATCTGTGAAAGATCAAAATTAACTCTTTTTTGCATTAACTACAAACCTAAAAAATCGAATGATGTTTTTATCGTTTTAGAAGACATTTTGTATACTTGTTCTAGACCTCATACAGGATTATTTCTCCTCATAAATCTGGAACACCATGATAGTGACCCTCTAAACTCATTGATATCTTTTCCATTGTTACAAGTCTTCAATGGTGTAAATCCTTTTAGTAGATATGGAAAAGCCCCTTCTTTTGTCTAAGATTTAATTGTTCAAGTCTTTACAACTCCTCTGCGGAGACATCTGTAACATCTACTAGCTTTCAGCCGTTCTTGTCTCCTCAGAGTCCTTACCTTTGTTTTTTTTTTCAGTTGAGTAAGTGCTGCCTTATTTATTGTTTCTTCGCAAATGCTACAGCATCTAGCTTAAATTTAATGTTATAACGGTCGCTCTTTTCTTATTTTGTCAGCCATAGGTTTGAACAATACAAAATTTACGGAGTGGGAGCGCTAAGCAGTGATAAGTGAAATTGCAATGTTATCAATCTGAATATGCTTGATGCACGTTTGAACTGGGGAACAAGCGACTCACTGTGTTTTGTCATGGTGAGTATGTCTCACTTGTTGATAAATGACGTGTACACACCTCGGATCTATTTTAAAACGGGGGCCACATTTTTCATTAATGTTTTACGTAGTGTTTTTGGTACGGAAAGACTTTCAAACTTCGTATACTTACCTATTTTGTGTTATAGAACAGAAAAATATTTTTGTATTCGAATTTATTTCATGTAAAAAATTGTCTTATTTCGATAATTTCAACCAATCACTGACAAGTATTCAGTTGTTTATATTTACTCCTTTGGCTGATTAAGCGATGTAAAGCGTATTTAATCTCCATACCTTCGTTTTATTTGCTTTTTTCATTTTAAATTTGCTTTAACCCTAACCCTAGGGTTAGGGTTAGGGTTAATTGTTTCAGAATCGTTTGTTTATGTAGTCGGCACTTAATGTATATCGGCTGAATGGACGTCAGTGATTGGTTGAAATTACAGAAATACAATTTTAGCATGGAATAACTTATGGATTTCTTTTTTTTTTTTAAAGAAGACTAAGAGAAAAAGATGTTTTATATGACACATTCTACCAGTGTTCCAAGTTTCAAAGTGTTTCGTTAATGAAAAAATGTGGCCCCCGTTTTAAAAAAGATCCCACACCTCATTTGTATACACACCATTTGTCAACAAGCGAGATATATTCTCCGTAACAAAACGCAGTGAGTAGCTTGTTCTCCAGTTCGAAAGTGCAACAAGCATACTCGGACTGATAATAACATTGCAATATAAGAAATCTATCATAAATAACTTTACGGGAACGCTGTCTCCACTTAATCTTCTTTCAAGCCAACTTTATCGTCGGCTTATTTTGTTTAAGAGAATTACTCCACAGGATGAGAATTTAGTATTTCTGGCTTGATGTTTTGTGTCACCGCGATCGAACACTATCGTAATAGCTTTGTTTATATATATATATTTATATTACAAACCTAAAGAATATGTTGGGTTTAGGCTATGTATGCTGGGAAAGGCGGCACAGTAATATGTGATCTCACGTAACTGCCAATGAACCGTTAGCATATTTTCGATGATTTGTTCTTCCACGGTGTGATAATTTGGTGCGTTACCAATTTCTGGAGGCGGTTTTTTGTTCTTTTTTTTTTTTTAGTAACAATTATTGTGCCTATGAGACTTACTCTTTCTCCGACTCTCTAGCCAACAAAGCTCAGTCTTCCATCTGTACGTAATGCGACCGTATATGACGCAGAGCAATCTTTGTGTGTGTAACCAACACTGGCACTGTCGGTTATTACGACCAGGGTCCCACTTGATCCGATCAACAAAACAGCCTGCTTGTGAAATTAACGCGCAAGTGGCTGAATAATTATATATATATATGTACACACATCGCAAAGTGAAAAAGCGCATCTTCTACACGGCAAGCTCCAAATTCAAAAAAAAGTATTGGATCAATTTGACAAAACCTTTTAATGTAGCACCACAATGTATCTGGAATCTAATGGATTAAATGAATAACACCACATATGCAACAGAAAATATAACATATCCGCACACAATATATACCTAATTTTATCCGGTATACGCAACTAAGGCAGTAATTAAAATAGCTATCTATATATTATACTTACTGTACACACATTGTCGATAGTGGAGGCGCAATGGCCCAGCGGTTAGGGCAGCGGACTCGCGGTTTCGATTCCCATACCGGGCGTTGTGAGTGTTTATTGAGCGAAAACACCTAAAGCTCCACGAAGCTCCGGCAGGGGATGGTGGCGAACCCTGCTGTACTCTTTCACCACACCTCTCACTCTTACTTCCAGTTTCTGCTGTGCCTGTAATTCAAAGGGTCAGCCTTGTCACGTGTCATGCTGAATATCCCCGAGAACTACGTTAAGGATACACGTGTCTGTGGAGTGCTCAGCCACTTGCACGTTAATTTCACGAGCATGCTGTTCCGTTGATCCGATCAACTGGAACCCTCGACGTCGTAAGCGACGGAGTGCCAACAACAACAACATTTGTCCAGAGAAAACGTTTCTTATGAGACTTCTGTGTAAAAAACAATACATATAAGAAAAGGATACAAACTTCGTTCCAGCAGCGGCGAGCAAGAGTACCAGATGCATTTCAACCTTGGGCATTTTCAATGGCCGAAATGCTTCTAGCGTTCTCGCTGAGACGAATTTTCATCTCTCTATTTGTGTTTACATTTCTGTTGAGAAATACAGCAGTAACTGGCTATATACACCGTTGATAGTATAAATAGATGCTATATAATTTCATGTTCATTTTTCCAGTATATTTTCACGCTACTCGTTTCAGTCCCTTATCTACCTTGAGGCTTAATATTCTAAATATCAGCATTCACCGTTTTTACTTCATATCTCCCTCAGACTACTTCCCGTTTGGATTGCTTAACACTTTCAGCTGTCATTCTTCATATATATATATATATATATATATATATATATATATATATATATGCTTATGACCTTTACAATGTAAAGCCAATTCCTCTTTCCCCTTGTTCCTTTATGTTATGTCTTTCATTCTAACATTACTTACCCCAAGTCACTAGTGGGGAAATTTAGTGAACCAGTAAAATTGTTACAGCGAGCAAAACCCATAAGTTCTTCAATTAAAACCGTTCCTTCTAAACATATGCATTAAGGCAATCAAATGGGCTCAATATTTCTTTTCTTCATTAACTGAAAATAGTGCCGCTGGACTGGCTCCTGTGCAGGTGGCACGTAAAACGCACCATTTTGAGCATGGCCGTTGCCAGTACCACCTGACTGGCGTTCGTGCCAGTGGCACGTAAAAGTACCCACTACACTCTTGGAGTGGTTGGCGTTAGGAAGGGCATCCAGCTGTAGAAACTGCCAAATCAGTTTGGAGCCTGGTGTAGCCATCTGGTTCACCAGTCCTCAGTCAAATCGTCCAACCCATGCTAGCATGGAAAGCAGACGTTAACCGTTGATGATGATACAGGAATGTAACTAATGAAAATATTCCATTAATAATTTTTTAAGTATTATTTATTGATATTTCCTTTTACTCATTATAGTAAACATGATACTCAATTTCATTTGTTTGTATTCTCTGGCCTGCATATTTTATTTATTGTATTTGTGTATAAGATGCAACCCTAATTTAGGATTATCTTGGCAGGAAATTATTTTCTTGTCATAGTTTTAACTTTGCTCCAGGTACAAAGTTACCTCCCAGTCTTTTCAGTTAGAATCAAGTACAAAATAATGCAACTTATAAGGTAATTGAATTAATATCATTCCTTTCATATAAATATAAACATTGTAAGTAAAAGTATCTGAACACAAAAGATAAGTAGAAAGAGAAAATACTATTCTCTTTTTAAATGATAAAAACTGGCAGAATTGTTAGTGTGGCAGAATATGATTTGTGGTATTTATTTGGGTTATTTATATTTAGAGTTCAAATCCAGCTGAAGTCAAAAAATATTTTATTTTTGTAAGAAAATTTTTTTTAAATCAAGTTTCTGCAATTTGACACAAAATGTAGGTCAGTAAGTAGTACTATCATATTTTTCCATTCACAATCTAAAAAGCATTCAAAAATTTCATCTGAAATTTCTTACAGGATAGCAACAAACAAACCAAAACATAACAGCAGTTAAGTCAAAAGAAATAATTAAAAAAAGATGTAAACATGAAATCGTTGGGGGTAGGGGAAAAAAAAAAAACAATAAAAACACATAAAACCTTTTCATCATTAAAAATACAAAGTGAACAACATACTCTAAATTTGTTTTCTTTTTTAAATAGGTATTTTATTATAGCAATAACATTCGATTTAAACATCTCAGTGCTTTGAACCGTCTTTTGTCATATACCTTTGTCATTTTAGCCTGTTGTCTGAATAAAATTGTCCATGTCTTGTCCATTTTTAAATTATGTTTTCTGTAATATTTAGTTCACATTTTTGAGTTGTTTTTTTTTCTAAATTTTTTTCAGTGGCAGGGAGAGGAGAAAGTAGGTAGGCATTTATAAACTTTTCTCTTTACGAATAGGTGTTTTCTTGGAATATAAGTATCTCCTCCGTTTATCAATAAAATGGGAGGGAAATGAGAAAATTTTCAAGTAAAAACTTCAATGGGAAACATGTAAAAAATAAAGAAAAAAAAAGTATGAAAATTTGGATATTAGAGACATTTTGTTTTTTGTTAGTTTTTTTTTTTTTCCACTTTTAACTATGCAATTCGGAAATGGCCATGAAGTAACATACTTGAATAGCTCTACATTTTAACTGATAAGTGAAATGGCAAATTATTGAGAGAAGGGAATGTGAAACTAACAAATTCAACAGCAGACATGTTGAAAGTGGTTGACAGAGGGAGAAAAAAAAAAATTTTTTTTGTTTATAAATTGTTGGGGGTGATAAAAGACTTTGCTGGAAGTAACAATCTAACTGTAGAGATCATCTTCACCATCATCAGCAAATGTATTAGGAGTACTACCACCTGTTCCGGATGGTTGATTATTTCCACCTGTTGAACTGCTACCAGGAAACCTGAAAAAAAAAAAAAAAAAAAATCATATATTGCAGCTTTAGTACTAGAATATGACTGTATACACACACACATCTCCATATGAACAAATCCATACATGCAAGCAATCACACAATCTTCCACAAACATATAAGCATATATAGTTCCTTATACAAGTGATCATCCTTACTGAATATGCCTGCAATAACCTCTTTGGCATGTACTACCTATAATAATGATAATAAAGGAGGTTGTGGCACTAGAGAGTTTTAAACCAATACAATAGCGATTAGCGTTACAATGACAAACCACGTAACCTCAATGCTGCCAAGTTAAAATTTACAACAAGCTACATACATCATATAATTTATATATATATATATATAGGCGCAGGAGTGGCTGTGTGGTAAATAGCTTGCTTACCAACCATATGGTTCTGGGTTCATTCCCACTGCGTGGCACCTTGGGCAAGTGTCTTCTACTATAGCCTCAGACCAACCAAAGCCTTGTGAGTGGATTTGGTAGACGGAAACTGAAAGAAGCCCGTCGTATATATATGTATGCGCGTGTATATATTTTTGTGTCTGTCCCCCCAGCATCACTTGACAACTGATGCTGGTGTGTTTATGTCCCCGTAACTTAGTGGTTCGGTAAAAGAGACCAATAGAATAAGTACTAAGCTTCCAAAGAATAAGTCCTGGGGTCGATTTGCTCGACTAAAGGCAGTGCTCCAGCATGGCCGCAGTCAAATGACTGAAACAAGTAAAAGAGTATATATATATATATATATATATATACATCATCATCATCATCGTTTAACGTCCGCTTTCCATGCTAGCATGGGTTGAACGATTTGACTGAGGACTGGTGAAACCGGATGGCAACACCAGGCTCCAGTCTGATTTGGCAGAGTTTCTACAGCTGGATGCCCTTCCTAACGCCAACCACTCAGAGAGTGTAGTGGGTGCTTTTACGTGTCACCCGCACGAAAACGGCCACGCTCGAAATGGTGTCTTTTATGTGCCACCCGCACAAGCCAGTCCAGGGGCACTGGCAACGATCTCGCTCGAAAATCCTACAGGAGCCAGTCAGGCGGTACTGGCAACGGCCACGCTCAAAATGGTGCATCTCATGTGCCGCCCGCACAAGAACCAGTCCAGGGGCACTGGCAACGATCTTACTTGGCTTGCCGGGTCTTCTCACGCACAGCCCATTTCCAAAGGTCTCGGTCCGTAGTCATCGCCTCGGTGAGGCCCAATGTACGAAGGTCTTGCCTCACCACCTCAGCCCAGGTCTTCCTGGGCCTACCTCTTCCACGGGTTCCCTCAACTGTTAGGGTGTGGCACTTTTTCACGCAGCTATCCTCCTCCATTCTCACCACATGTCCATACCAGCGCAATCGTCTCTCTTGCACGCCACAACTGATGCTTCTAATGTTCAGCTTTTCTCTCAAGATACTTACACTCTGACGGGTATTCACATTGACATTACACATCCAACGGAGCATACTGGCTTCATTCCTTGCGAGCTTACGTATGTCCTCAGCAGTTACAGCCCATGTTTCACTGCCATGTAGCATGGTTGTTCGTACGCATGCGTCATACAGTCTGCCTTTTACTCTGAGTGAGAGTCCCTTTGTCGCCAGCAGGGGTAAGAGCTCTCTAAACTTTGCCCAGGCTATTCTTATTCTAGCAGCTACACTTTCAGCGCACCCACCCCCACTACTAACTTGGTCGCCCAGATAGCGGAAGCTATCGACTACCTCTAGTTTTTCACCCTATATATAAAATAATATTGATAACATATAGAAATAGATATACCTGAAATTTCCAAAACCTCTACTCCTTTGGAAATTCTGAGCGAACATTTCATATTTTCTAATGTCATTATCAGATACTGAACGACGAGCTGGCTCCATAGCTCTCTCAAAATGGTCTTTACGGATCTCTGGGACAGGGTCAACATCAACTTCCTGAAAAATCAAAAGGAAACCATTTATAAACATACAGCTATAATGTAAATATAGTGTCATGTGCTAAAGTAAAGCTGACTTATTGTGTGGAGAGTTGGTTGCTTAACTGAAGTATAAATACTCGGTATTTATTACCATCACTGTAATCTTCTAGGTATGGACGCTTATTTCAGTTCAATAGAACTGAACTACCCACTCATTGCATTGTAGCTTAAGTGGCTGAGTATTCCATAAACACTTTTATCCTTAACCCTTTCGTTAACATATTTCTAACCAAACTACACCCCTTATGTGTTTCAATTAATTTCTAACATAATCATAAATTTAGGCTGGTTTCATTAAACAACTCTAACTTGTTTTATTTATCAACATATTAATGTGATTTTTGGAAGATAAATTAACGAAAGGTTCTCAACCAATTCTATACCAAAATTTTTGTCACAAAGTGACTAATTACAGGTAAATTCAACAAAATATAAAATTATTTAAATTTTTGTTCAAACATCGCTATAGAAAATGAGTTATTAGCTAATATTCAATTGGGTATACAACAAAATATTATTATAGAAGAGTTGTGCACATTACTGGATTTATTACTGTCTCTTTTGCCAGTATAAAATTAAAATCCAGAGCAGTACCCAGTATTTGATTCACAAATCTTTTCCAAACTTTGATCCCCCATTTTGTGCGCTTTCCTGGCATATACTGTTGAAAACGCACTCAGCCTTTATAGCCCACCATACCCTTATCTATAAACTGTTTTATATGTGCTTTGAACACAGTCAATTATTTTAAATAAGGGATCAAAGTTTGGTTTTCCACGTACTGGTGTACTGCTCGTGTCTATTACATGTAGATATTGAGTCAATTTTAAAAACCGTATCCTAGTCATTATACTTGAGACGTATTCGTCGCCAAAGGGTTCATCACTACTCCAGTAATTTGTTATTCTAGGTAACTTTCTAATGCCCATAATAATATTTATGGCAAAATATGCTTTAATTTCATTCAAGTTTATGGGAAACCTCAAACTATCCTTTTTTACGCTTTGTTTACATTTAGCGTAACGGTTTGTTTCCGCCGTAATCAATTCAAATAGGCACATCGGAAAAAGCAAAAAGAAATAGTCTAAAGCTTTACTCTCCTGGGTAAGACTGTGACTTGGTCCAGTTTCTTCAGAAAAATCACTGAAAGGAGTTTTTAAATTTTCACTCCATTCAGGTACTAATTCATTCTCTTTATCGCTATCATCGGAGCTCTCGGATTCACTGCTTTCATTTTCGGAAAATGAAACCTCAGATTCATTATCAAATACCACGTGCTTTTTTTTTTTTTCGGTTACAGAGTTAGATTTATCAAGGTCTTCAACGGAAAATCCTTCGAATTCTGACTCGCTGCTTGACAGAATAAAATTCGTATCCATTTTTTTGTCAGGATTACAAATTTTGAAAACACAACAGGAACAAATTTGGAAAAAAATCTCCCAAAATTCACAAAATTAAAAAAACATGATCGTCGTACAAAACTATAGCTGAACTGTTTACACAAATAATCACGTGTTTTCACGAATGTACTAACGAGATTTGCTCAGATATTCTCATTTAAATATGAATAGGTGATTACGGGCGGTTTTGGGCGGCTTGGTCACATGAACCAAAATTTTTTTCGGGCAGTTTGGTAACGAAAGGGTTAATGTAATTCTCCGGCATAATCATGGTGAGAGTGCATAACAAGGATGGTTATTTGAATTACAGGTATATCAGATAAGCTTACACACTTTCTGACTAATTCACAAGGACCAGACCAACCTAAGGCTATGGAATACATGCATTCCAAGATGCTGCACAGTATGATTGCACTTAACACGTGATTGCAAAGCAATTCAACTGCACTTTTATTGAATAGCAGTGAGAAATGAGAAAGAAAGAAAATAGTGTGAGAGAGAAAACGATAGTGAAGAACAGCCTAGTTGGTAACTTAATAATTTTTAATTAAAAAGGTTAATTTTTTATATAATTAAATGAATCAACAATTGCATGGATATTTGCATCCACCAACTAAAAGCTGTGATGGACCAAATTAACATCTCAACAAGCTTTATTATGATGCATACTCCCAGTTGATACTTTTGCAATTTTATAATGTTGAATATTATTCTTTATGTATTTCTAGAGAAAACTTCAGAGTATCCAAAATTCATTTAATAGGAATGTGGTTTACTCCATATGACAATAGGAATGAGGTGGTAAGGTTGGAACCTACAATCTTACTCATTAAAACTCATAACAAAGCTGAAGATAAACACTTCATAGTTATGTTAGATTTTAAAAAAAATATATAAAAAAAGACATTAGAAAGATGGTAAATGAATGATACAATTTGTTTCCTATCTCAGCCCTCTATCCCTAGTCAGGGGCCTCTTTTCTGAAGGAGCCCTTACTTGCATACTCTCTCCATCCAGTTCAAAGTTACCCCTAATGTTTCTAAACTCTGGGAATTCCCTCAGTCCATATTTTCCCAGCTGATATTAAACCAACACAATTTGAGAATAAAATTCAATGGCAGCAATTTCAACAGCTATGGGAGAGATTTTCAAAAGTTGTTTACTATGCCCTTTCCTTCAATTTATTTTTAAAATAATGAAAAATTTAATAAAATAACTGTCCTCATTAACCTGATGTTTAGAATGTAAATTAACATGCAATTTTGCTGGAAGATTCTAAATTAGATCCTTTTAAAACAAGAATTTTGTACCTTAGAACCAAAGGCAGTTTCAGGCAGGTTGGTATCAAACGGATTAAAATGGTAATACAGACAAATGCTGACACTCATTACTTTTGCACATGATAAACAAGCTTTAGAAGATCATTCAGCACAATGTCATAGTAAGAATCTTTCGGTAATGGTTGCAGAGACAAAGCTAACTAGATATTGGTGGTATGCAATAACTCACAAAACTAATGAATCCCTCCTTTCTCTTTTCTAACTGATAATTTTACATATTTAACATCGCCAACAAGGTTCAAACACAGCATTTAGGCAACCTTAGACTGACCAATGCCCTGTGAGTGAAATTAGTAGACAGAAACTGAATGGCAGCTCCTTGTTTATAAGAGTATGTAAGAATGTTACATTCCGTATCTTCACATGACACCATCTAGGCAAACTGATGTGTTCACATTTTCAATAAACAAGTCCTGCAGCTTTATGCTTTCAAAGACAAGCAGAAAAAACAAATCTCCCTGACAGAAATAAAAATGTTAGTGAAAAGAAGGTCTGGTCATAAAACAAATGTACAAACAAACTTATAAACCTTTAACACAACACTTATAAAAGAAAAAAAAAATTTTAAGTTGAGAAATGTATAGGAAGAAGTCTCAAGCACTAATGCCCCAAGCACATTAGTTATCAGAGCATTACTACTCACCATGTTTGCATCTGCACTTTGACTGCGTTCTCTCTCTAATCGAATCTCAGCTTCAATTGACTCTTTAATTGCTAATTTGCAAGCACGTTGGCAAATTTCCATCAAATCTGCACCGCTGAAACCTTTTGTATTTACAGCAAGACATTCTAGATCGACATCCTGAAATAGCAGAGCAATACAATATATTATGAAAAAATTCATGAAGTGAAGTTCAAGTGTTTTAATTTTATCAACTAGTCCATTTGACAATCTGATGAGGAACACTACTTAGCAACAAGTGAAATAGAGATCCAGTAGGCAATACGAGCCAGCACAAGAGAATCTTGTATTTTCAGAAAGGCAATGGGACCCCAAACTGACATTTTATAACATACCTGCAAAATTTTCAAACTAACAAGGGATTAATTTTTATGAAAACTTTGCCTGACAGTTTCATGTTAGACTATACTTCATTAAGGAGGTATAATAAAACAAACATGATCAGAGCGGTCACCACGCCTACTTACTGCTCACTGCATTTCTTCATTTATACCTGAACTTAAATTTCAGAGTTCTCTTCTTTGCCCTTAGAATGTCTTCTTGACAACAAAGACTAATGATTTTTCTCATTATAAATGTATTACAACAGTTTCAAACTTCTCTTATGACTCACTATATTAAGTATGCTCATTGAAGTGTTAAAACAGATTCTGAGTAATCAGTAATAAAATAGAACTTACTCTAGCAACAGGAGATTTTCGTAGATTAGCTTTTAGAATTTGGGACCGAGATTTTCCATCAGGCAATGGAATATATATCAACTGATCAAGACGGCCTGGTCGAAGAATGGCAGCATCAATTATTTCTGGTCTGCAACAAAATTTTACAACATTAGAAAAGAAATAGTAACAGAAAATACAAAAGAGCAATTTCTTTGAAATACAAAATCAATTTACCTATTAGTAGCTCCTATGATAAAAACATTTTTCTTTGCATTCATTCCATCCATTTCTGTTAGCATCTGGTTAATAACTCTATCCGAAGCACCACCTAAAAGTGATAAGGTAAAACTGAAATTAAATGCAAGTCAACAAAATTTTCTAACTTAACAGTATTTGCAGGAAGGATAGTGTAGTTAAGAAGCTTGCTTTACAGCCATGTGGTTTCAGGTTCATCCCAACTACCTAACACCTAGGGCAAATGTTTTCTATTATAGCCTTGGGTTAACAAAAGCCCTGTAAGTAGAAACTGAAAGAAGCCAGTTGTGTGTATGTGTGTGTGTATCCTTGTTTCGACATCATATGAAGCTTGTAAATGAGCACCATCAAGTGATGTTCATTTCCAATCTTTCCATGAAAAATGTCTCACAAAGGGAAGATATCACCTTGCTTAGAAATAGGTGAAGTTTAACAAAAGCATCTGGCCATAGAAAAACTGACAAATTCCACCTGACTCATTGCAAGCATGAAAAAGCAGGCATAAAACTGATGAGGATTCCAAATACATAAACTGAAAGTCTGTTTGTAGTGAGCTCAACTCACTACAAATCACAGTTAAAAGCCAACACACACATCTTGCTGAAGAAGAAAAGGGATTCAGATAATGTAGTCTGAATGCAAAACAAGGTAATTATTGCTGAAATACCTTTGATGACAGATCTAATCTACCAGGGTTGAACTGAATTAAACAATTTAAAACACCTTCATACTTAAGACCAAATTCCTTAAAAGTAAAAGATTTTTCCATAACATTTATCAAATTAAATGATGTATACTTTTAGAATTTCCCCAACATAATATCTTAAACTGGCTTTGACAATTTCAAAGATGTTGTTGCTAGAATCTGCTATTCCTGAAGCTACAAACAAAAAAAAATAGCACCACGGGGATAATCATTCCTCAATCCAGAATTCAGCACAAGAGAATACATACCACCATCACCAACACTTCCACCACGAGATTTAGCTATTGAATCCAATTCATCGAAGAATAAGATACATGGTGCAGCAGAACGAGCCTAGAAGTGTAAGAAAAAACAAAAATATATCTTGTCAGTTATTTGGTAATTACAACAAATATTATAAGAGAAATTGTTAATCAATAAGATGTATTTCTAAAAAAAAAAAAAAAAAAAAAAAAAAAAGATGTTGTGACTATATGTATGTATGTATGTATGTATATATATATACACACATATATATATATATATATGTCATCATTATCGTTTAACGTCCGCTTTCCATGCTAGCATGGGTTGGACGATTTGACCAAGGACTGGCAAACCAGGCTTCAATCTGATCTGGCAGAGTTTCTACAGCTGGATGCCCTTCCCAAAGCCAACCACTCTGAGAGTGTAGTGGGTGCTTTTACGTGCCACCGGCATGAGGGCCAGTCAGGCGGTACTGGCAACGGCCACGCTCAAGTGGTGTTTTTTACATGCCACCTGCACAGGAATCAGTCTAGCGGCACTGGTAAATATATATATATAATTACTATACTTACTACCCAGCGTTACCTGGTAAAGTATTCATAGAATTGTTTGCCAGTTTGTAGAATGAGAATTCATGGTACCTATACATGTATATATATTCAACCTCACTTCTGGACTTACTGAATTGGAACTATCTAAACAATAGTAATCACAGCCATGTTTTTTTTACATCAAGAAATAACAAACAAAAATTGTGTTTAATCATTTAAATAGAGGTCCAAATGTCACCAAAATTTGTACTGCAATGCCAAAGGTAAGTATGAAAATAAATATGTAAAAAAAAATTAAAATAAAATATACTATTTCTGAGATATTTCAGTTACACACAAACATCCCTAGAATTTTAGTATTATTGAGATAGCACAATATTTGGTTTGATTTCTAAGTCATTGGAAAGTCTTTCAATGTTGATTTGAAATATTTTTGATCATATTTATATATTTTTTATTGTATTTGAACTAGTTTTTCTTTTTGTAGTATATTATACACAAAGTCCAGTTCTTATTGCATTACTGTGACTTGTGTGACTCAATGACCCAAAGAGCTATGCTAGCAGAGTGCAAGCTCCTGATAAGACCTCCCATGCTGCACAGGTCAAAGGACAGATGTCAAACTAATATGGACTGCCTCTTCTCAGAAGTAAAAAAAGTGTAAGGCCAACACCACAACCTAGAAAAAAAGCAAAGTTGCAGAAGCATCAATGGCAATTCAAAACCATCAAGATCCTGGATGGTGACCTCTCTCTCTCTCTGGGAAATATAGGAGGCAATGCAGCAAAGCTGAAAAACTAGAAATGCAACTGGAGAGAAGCAGAAAAGACAGCCCAAATCTAAGAAGAGAGAAGAAAAGTTGTTGATGACCTATGCTTCATAGAGAGGGTGAGCTTAAAAGTAAGTCTATGAATTTTGAGGTCATAATAGGAAGAAAAAGGTTACCTTATCAAAGATATCTCTGACATTTGCTTCAGACTCTCCAAACCACATGGTAAGCAATTCAGGGCCTTTAATAGAAATAAAATTGGCCTGGCATTCATTAGCAATTGCTTTTGCCAATAAGGTTTTACCACATCCAGGTGGCCCATAAAACAAAACTCCCTTAGATGGAGTCAGGCCAAACTTGAGGAATTTCTCAGGATGCTCAACAGGATACTGAAAAAAAAAATTTTTTTTAAGTTTAAAAGACAAAAAACAACATTAATAAGTAGAAATTAATAATGTTACAAAGATAACAGAATTTATTATATGAATTCAATTTTTCAAAGAGAAAGTATGAAAATATATCTGAAATGGAAGACAACTTATGGAATACTGAATGGGAAACGCCTATAGAATTTTCCAGAAAAGTACATACTTGAGTGCTAGAACATGTCAATGCTTTTTTTTTTTTTAATTATTATTCTTAGGTTATTTTTCAGACTTAAATGTTAACAGTTAATTGGTGGCCCTTTCTAACATTAACTATTTTATCAAGAAAGACAAAAAGAGGAAGATTTTGATATAAACCTTCCCTTAACTATTCTCTACACACCAGCTTAATAAAACTATTTTACTGAACCCCTCCAACTCAACAATTATTTTGAAAAATGTAAGCTCATGAACTGCATTTCATTAGAAATTTGGTTGCAAAAAAGGGAGACAGCTTACCTGAACAAGTTCTTGAAGTTCTCTCTTAACATCATCAAGACCACCAATATCATCCCAGGTGACAGAAGGAACCTCAATTGAAGTTTCTCTAAGAGCACTAGGATTACTCTTTCCAAGAGCCCACTGAAAATATGAAGTCCAATAGAAAAGTTAACAACAGTCCACAGAAATAAGTAATAGCTAGGAGACAATAAGAACAGTATTATATTTACAGTACCAATAATGATAAACCTATAAGGTATGTTAGAAGCAATGAGTTTATAAGAAAAAAAAAAAATTTCTGCAAAAACATTTTAGAAAATGCTTATATGCCTTTCAACCCATGCTAGCATGGAAAGCGGACGTTAAACGATGATGATGATGACCTACATCTAAAATACATTTAAGTAACACTCCAATGACAGGATTATTAAAGATACAAAAATATTGACATGCTGACATAAAAAGGTCACTATCACCATGCTACACCTTCATATTATGGAGAAATTTATGAAAGACAGGTAATCTCACTCACAACAGATGTCACACAAGCATGACCATATATAGTTAACAAGGAAAGGAGAGGAAGAGAGAAAGAAAAATTTAGAGATATAAAGATGGAATGTGTACAAACCCTGAAGTCTTCCATTGTAACTGCCAGAGAATCAAGCACTTCTGCATCTATCGAATCATCTTCCAAGTCAATAAGATCCATCTTCTCCCGAATCTGCTGAAGAGCTGCCTCAGAGCAAAGAGATGCCAAGTCAGCACCAACATGACCATGAGTTTCTTGGGCAATCTGCAACAAAAAGAAAATTCACATTGTGTATCTCGGTTTTTATAACAGACCCACTGCATATATCTTAAGCAGCAATGAAAAGGGTTAAAGTAAGGAAGGGTATCTAATCATAAAACACAGTCTCAAAAGTCTTGTCCAATCCCTGCCAGTTTAGAAAAGTGAATGCCAAAAATAATGATTATGATTAATATCAATGTATCAACATTAGAAAAAAGCCAAACATTTATCTACTCAGAGTGAGCTGAAGCCAAAGAGAGAGCAGCTACACACATACTTCAGTTGCTAGAAATAGCAGCTAAATCTCCCTTTAATGATACTTTATAGTCTTAAAAAGGACACACACAAGGTACATTCCAATATAGAATAGGATGAGTGCAACTAAGGTGTCAGTCACAGATGCTTTGGGTCATGGATCAGTTCAGTTGGAGATGCTCTTAACCTTTTTGATACCAATTCATCTGAGACTGATTCTAGGATACAAACTTCTCGTTTTAAAGTGATTAAAATCTTCCTTCAAAACTGTATGTTAATTTATGTACCAAACACTAGCTTAATAAAGACAAAAGTTATTTTACTAAACCCTCCTTTATTTTCAAAATTAATTGAAATAAAAGCAGTATATCTCAACAAGTATATAGTAACAAAAAGGTTAGACAGCAGAGACAACACTTGTTCATCAAGCCAATGTGGTAACTGCTTACAGAATTGTCTAACTAAGTGGAAATTCTGGTCTGGTCTCCCTCAGAACATACCCAATGTCTTAATGAAGGAGACATTGAATATTGTAAGCCTAAAAACATGGGGGAGGGGTAAGAGGCAGGATCTTCAAAGAATATTTAATCAAAAGTAACCAGAGGTTAAACAACCACAATAAACTACATTACATTATTATTGACATAATAAGTCATATACATAGACCAGAGTAAAACATCTCAACTCAGAGGTTATCCTCAAACCAAAGAGCTGATCCAAAAACTTAAAGGAACTCAAGGACCAGAAAGTAGTACAATAAAAGCTACAGACAATCCAACAGATTTCCTGTTTCTGTTCACAGAATTTCACATATTAACGGGTGCTGGCACCACACGAAAGTGCCCGTGCCACACAAAAAGCACTTAGTATACCCTGTGAAGCGGTTGGCATTAGAAAGGATATCCAGTCATAGAAACCATGCCAGCATGGAAAATGGATGTTTAAATGATAAATGTTATGGGTAAGTCAACCCAAGGTTATGGTAGTAAACTTGTACAATGCACTTCATTTCTACAGTTCTCTTTGATTGGGAAAGTAAGGGAGTGAGATTACCTGTTCCAAGTCAACATTATCTGCCAACTTCATATTCTTTGTATGGATACGCAAAATTTCAAGACGACCAGTGGCATCAGGAACATTGATGTCAACTTCCTTATCAAAACGACCTGCAAGAAAACCATATCGAGTAATTAGTAATGATGTTTGTAACTCCTTTACATACGAGTAGGTAATGAGATTTACTAATCACAGGGTTGACAAGCTAAAGTTGATGGTAATAGATCATTAGAAGGGTTATATACAGATATCTGTTAATTACAGTGGACATAAGAAATGCAAAGCAAATCACCATTAAAGAAAATAAATTGTGACAGCAAAAAAATACTTGTACAAGCTGTTTTAATATCTCTGGTATCTTTCTGAAATCCTTTTTTTTTTTTTTGCCATTGTTTGTGCTTTTGTCAAATGAACTGTCCTACAATATCATGTTAGATATGGAGAACTCATGACAAATACCACAAAATGAGACTGGTGGAAATATTTTTCTGTCTAAACATAACAAAACCTGTTATTAATAAAGCCAGAGATATACAAAATGACCTACAAAGACTGTTTCTAAAAACTTCTTAATCACAGCACTGATGTCTCATAGTGTTATTACCCATATATAGAGAAGTTAGAAGACTTCAAGTGATTATTATAGTGAATGTTAATATGCAGAAAGATTCTGTAAAGAATCTTCATAAATACTGACTAATTTTTGTTAGTCCACCATTATTACTTCTAGAAGCAACTGCTCAGTTTCTTCTATACATTTAAACAAAATGATTATTTTCCATTCAGAATCAGATCTACCAAAAACCTGCATCATTCACCACTAGTCTCTCACCCTTATCAGATTTGGTAAAAGCAATGTTTAGACCAGTGGTTCCCAAACCGTGCACTGGTGTGCCACAAGATGCAATTAGGTGCGCCTCAAAAAAGTAAGATTATATTTCAAAATATGAAAAATACAAACCAAAATTCACTTGAAAGTTCATATGTAAATGTCAAAGTGGCAAAAATCTAAATACTAAATTCTAAACTAAGAATGAGAGGTATTAAACCAAGTTGTTGAAATGGTTAATTATATTAAAAGTAGGCCATTGAAGTGTTGTTTATTTGAACAAATTTGTGTTGATATGGATTCCCAACACAAGTGCTTACTTTTACACACAAAAGTCAGGTGGCTCTCAAAAGGTAAGGTCACATACATGAGCTCCAAAATGAATTGCTTGCATTTTTTAAAGAAGTAAAACCTGAACGCTTCTTGGAATACCTACAAAGTGAATTTTGGGTTTCAAAGCTGGAATATTTAACAGAGATATTTTGCACAACTTAATAGAGTCAACACAATTATGCAAGGTAAAGATGAAAACATTCTCAGGTGTGATGGCCAACTTAAGTTAAAATGCTGGTTAGTTATCACAGTTATGTAATGTTCATGGAACCAGTGCAAGATTGACATAAAGTGTTTAGGCTGCATGTGATTGATGTCTTTGGCCATCACACCTGATGAAACCAGTTAATTTACCTTACCACAGAATTATTTTGTTTTATCCCTTCTATCTAATTTATCATTTCTAAGTTGACTGAAGCAGAATTTAAAGAGAAATAAAAGTTTAGATTCTTTAGATGCAAAAATCAGTTGCTGTACTCATTAAATCAGTTCCAACTGAAAACACCCAGTTAATTAGTAAAATTTATGAAACAAATATAAGTACCAAAACGTCTGAGAGCTGGATCAATACTGTTTGGTCGATTGGTGGCAGCCATGACAACAACATGAGCACGTTGTTTTAGGCCATCCATCAGAGTCAACAGTTGAGAAACTATACGTCTTTCAACTTCTCCATGAGTCTGTCAATAAATAGAAACAACATTTATATAAATATTTTCACAGACAACAAAAAATTTCAAAACGGGTATCTTTTGAAAAACAGATGTTCAAATGTATCAAAGACAATTAAGCAATGTAAATGCCTACAAATGCTCAAATATTTAGCTAAATACAGCCCATTAACATCTAAAAGATTATTGATAAAATCAAAATCAATACCTAGCAGACTTCAGAGTCTTGAATAATTTACACTGAACACCTACTAACTTAAACTTCAGTTATAGAGATCATTCCCACAACCTACTTTTTATCCCTAATATAACCAAGCTATGTTCAGGGAAAAGCTTCTACCTAATTGATAAATTTTCTGATACTCCTCACCATTACCATTTACAAACTACTGCTCTGAACTTGAAATCTTTTGAAATCTGCTTACTGCAGCTCTGACTGCTTGTAGCAACCCATATTTATCCAGTACTTAATATGAATAAGCTAAGCCATCCCATAAATTTCCAAGTTAACTCCAGTTTTCAAGATACCTTTTACATTCATCCATGCATAAAGGATTCACAAGGAAACCATAAGTAAATGTTTAATTAATAAACATGGCAATTAGAAAAAAAAAAAAAAAGGATATGATCTTTCATTCTGCACTAAATAACTTGAGATAAAGGTAAAAAATAGAGAAAGATTTACGAACTTTCAAAATACTTAAGTCATAAATTGTAGCAGAAAAACAGAACAATACCTTCTCTCTTTTAGGAGCAATAGCATCAATCTCATCAATAAAGATTATGGCAGGAGCATTTTTTTCTGCTTGTTCAAAAGCCTTCCTCAGATTACTCTCTGATTCACCAGCCAGTTTGCTCATTACCTCTGGACCTATAATAAACAATAAACATGTGAAACACAAAGAACCATGGCTAAACATTTGGCTGTTGGAACAGCCACCATATATAAAAATAAACTAATTCTACTCTTCTAGTTGAGAAGATTAAAATGCCAATGCATAGTGATATGGATATAACTTATGCTTGCTGACAGCCAACCAAGCACAAGATCGTATTACTCCCTTCTTTATAAAACTATTTCACTGGTTTATATATTCCTTATATTCACCAATCAAAAATATATATATATATATATGTATTTAGGTAACTTTTAGCATGCAATTTTAGTTTACAATAATATAATTTCAGTGACCATTTATACGAGAGGTTTACTTGTGTCTTAATATGCTTTAAACAGAGGGTGATAAACCCAAATAACAGAAATAAGTGTCTGTAGATATGGGGAAAAAATGTCTCTCAACCACATTGATTTTCAAAAAAATCATGAGCCCCACCAAAAGTGGACAAGGTATTATCTATATATTATATATTCATTGATATAAAGTTTTATACACTTGGTACTCAAATCCCATACTGAAGCAACCCACACACAACTTTAAGAAATACTGAACTACACTAACTTAAATTTTGCACCAAAGACAATGATTTTTCTCAGTGGTTTCCAAGACAACAGATAAACCAATTAAATAAGGTTTTACAAGGGAAAAGGAAGCTAAAACTCAAGTCATTATCTGGCATCACCTAGCAGTTAATGGTTACATGTTATTTTCTGATTTTAAGTACCAGCTTCTAGTTTCAGTAAGTGAAATAAATCCCATTGAAAAAAGGAAATCTTACCATTAATCAGGAAGAAAAAGGCTCCTGTTTCATTGGCAACGGCTCTAGCAATTAAAGTCTTGCCTGTTCCTGGTGGACCATACATGAGGATTCCTCTTGGTGGCTGAAATAGAATTTAAATTACTAACAAAGAATATGGGAAAAAAAATTCAAATACTCTTTAAAATATTTCAAGATTGTATTAATGCATATTGCCAAGGCTACAAAGTAGTTAGCTTATACAAATGACTCCCTATAAATTAACTGCTAAGTTTAATGAGCAACTAGAAGCAGAAAAAAGAACAAGCAAGCCTCTGACAGGACACAAACCATACATTTATTTGTCATAAGGAAAGTAAAAAATATATAATTTTAGACTCGTCAGTTGGTTTGTTGTCTGGTACTTATAATGCCAAATACTGAAGTAAAAAATCTACGTAGCTTAAAATAGAAACTAAATCATTTAGCAATAGGTAAAAGATCCATCTCTACAAATATTTACAAATCTAAATTATATTTATGATAATAAAATGATGCAAAAATAATTATAAATATTCTTAGACTAAATGTGGACAGAGAAGATTGATATATAGAAGTGATGTACACTATATATATCAACATTGAAAAGCTGTTTATTACCTTCACACCAATTGCTTTGAACAACTGTGGATGTCTGAGTGGAAGTTCAACCATCTCTTTAATGGCAGCCAATTGTTTCCTACAACCACCAATGTCATCATAACCAACTTCATTAAGAGCTTCTTCTTCATCCTAAGCAATGATGCAATAGAGTACAGTAGTGGTTACACAACAATATATAATTAAAACAATCATTTTTTTTTTCCTACTTACAAAATAGTAGTCACAAAGATGATGGCCTTAATAGGTAGGCTCTCTAAAATGGATGAAGTTGATAGCAAAAACATTGATAAAAGGGTGACATTTAGAAGAGCGAAGATAAAACATAGTGGTCAGGGTCCCAAACACAAAAAGGGAGATGAAAAGAGTGATAAGAGAGCAGGCATGAGACCAGCTAGCTCTGAGGAGCAGAAACTAATGACTGCAATAGCAAGAGAGAAGGCAGAGTGAAGAGAAAGTAGTGCAGAACGTCTATGTAGCAGCAGTGCTGTCCCAGATGTGGAAGCAGAATTCCATTAATGTTCTATATTTTAGAGATGAAGAATTCTGTACATTATTTACATTGGACGGATATAATCTCTAAAATATAGAACAGTATTATCTAATCGATACGGAGCCGACATTAGACTTCAATGGAGACATACAGAGAAACTCCATCAGAAACTTCCTGTGTAGATGTAGTGACTCAAAGCTAATACCCACTGGCTTGAATGTAAAGATACCTGTGGATTCAAATAAAGCTCGAAGCGATCTAGAAAAGTCATACAAGAGAAAATTTGAGATTGTAAAGACACACCAGATTAAGAAGCGGACAAGGGCAATGCTACGGAGGTGATGAACAAGTCTGATTACTCTGAAAAATTGGCAAGTTTCATAAGTGATGGTAGCTACAGTAAAGTAAAGGAAGACCCAACTCTGAAAACAGAGAGGAAGTTGTCACAGATCTTGATCAAGAACAAGGATCACTTCATACCAATGAAGTATAGACAACTGACCCAACACTACAGTAAGCTACCACATATGTATGGCCTCTCTAAGATTCACAAGGATGGTTATTCCATTAAGACCCATAGTGAGTTGTAGAGGATCAGCAGGTCATTCACTGAGCTGCTTCCTTGTGGATATAATCAGTCCATTAGCAGGTAAGTCAACATCATACGTGAAGAATTCCACCCACTTCACAGAATTGATCAAGGATATCCTCATTGGATCCAACCAGATGGTAAGTCTAGATGTGATAAGTCTGTTCACCAAAGTCCCAACTGATGAAGCACTATCAGTATTCAAGAAAAACTAATGACAGACACCTATCTAAAAGATAGCACTAGTATACCAATAGGAAACTTGATGAAAATGTTGACCTTCTGTGTAGAAACTACCTACTTCAGAGTAGATACTGATATATATCGACAAGATGAGGGTTTAGCTATGGGTTTGCCATTATCACCAATAATAGCCAATATATACACATAGGTGGGCAATAAGGAAAAGAGACATCAATAGACAGTAAGAGAGTAATGGGATGGTGTAAAGTAAAAGCAAAAAAGGAGGTAGAGTGAGTCAGGTAAGACAGAATTCTTGCAGTGCCCCAATGATATAACAAACTTCTTACCTCTCTCTTTACAGGTTTTCCCTCACAATGGATGATGGTGTCAGGTGCCACAATACAATATGGACTGGGGTCAGTTTCAATAACTTTAAATTCAACAGCTCTCATTGTACCCCGAACAAGAAAGATGTCTCCTTTGCGAACAGGACGATAAGCTTCCAAAAAGTAAGGTTTCAGATAAACTTCAAATAAATTTCTGAAAATATAAAACACATAGTTTCAAACAACCATTGCAATGGCTATCTGTATTTAGTTCAAGACCAATTTTGAACAGATTAACAGTTTGATAATGATATGTTTATTTGTTTACTGGTTTCAATGATTGAACTGAGGTCATACTGGGAAACTGCATACAAAACTATAGTCATTTATATTGACTTAGTATCTGAATGGTACTTGCAAGAAGGAAAGGTAAATTTGAAGTTTAAATGTAAAAGAAGCTAACACTATAAGGTATTTTGTCCAATGCTTTAATAATTCTCTGGATTCATTAACAGATATATCATTTTTTGTTTTTTCAAACATTTTCTATATAATGATGTCTGAAGTTATGCTGTAAGGATTAGTGGTTACAAGGGTTAGGAATTCAAACTTTGCTACTGGAGCTATTATAGTCTGTCCATAAGTGAACAACTTTATTATGACATAAAGCAACTGCTCCAATAGACATGGTACTTTGAGAAAATGTCCTTTTATTATATCTTCAAGTCAACCAATGCCTTATGAAATTTGGGAGATAAAAACTTAGCAGAAGCATATTAAAGTGCATAAAGGAGAGTATGCGTGTGCTCAAATGTGTGCATGTATAGCTTTCATACATTTTCCTGTTTCTTTTTCCGTTTTTATTTTTTGGATATTTTATTTCTTTTTTGTTAGATATAAATTCTGGGTAGATGACAGCAAGTGTGAGAGGAAAAGGTTGGCAGAGAAATTATTAAAGTAATCAAGTATGTATCACAATCTGAGCTGACAGATGATCCGAAGGATCTCATGCAAACTACTACTTAAAGGAAAATTACATTATTGTAACTGAATATTTTAACAGGCATACTGGGTAACACTTGGATGGATTCCATGGTGTGCACTGAGAATTTGTCTTGTTTTGGTGAAGGGATAAGGAGGGATCAGGTCTACTAAAGTTCTGTGATGATAATGACTCGACATTTTTACCAGAAAACAAAACAGACAGATAGTTATAAATAAAAAAATCTTTCCCTAGGGAAAAACATAGACTAGTGAAAAGTAACTTCAGAATAAGAACTAGACAGGCAGAGATAAATCAGTCTGTAGAAAGATATGGAAGCTAGAAATGAGTGAACAGTCTTATTTTCAGAAAAGTGCTAGTTGGAGCATTTAACAAGAGGGAAGAGATGGATAATTATAGTCTAGTGGGCAAGGAGTGCTAAAGGCTGTAAATGAGATATATTGCTGGTACAAGGTTCCTGCCAAATAAAAAGTGATATGGTAGTAGAATAGTAGTGTAGATAGAGCAGTTTAAGTGGAAAAAAAAGAAGTCTGAATAACTTGGGAGAATAGAGGAAGCAGAGAATAATACTAAGAACCTGAAAAAGATGTTAGACCAAATATATTTAAGAGGGAAGCAAAAACAAGCTTTTGCTGAGATGCTTTGAATTGCAAGGCAATATACTAAAGAAAATCAAAATGGTACTGGCAAAAGGTATAGGAGTGCTATTATAAGGTTTCCAAAATGGAAGAATGCACAAGGGAGAGAGAAACAGAGAGAGTCAACTCCAAGGAACAGACCCAACCATAGAACAATAACCACTCAAGTTGACAGCACAGTTAAGGATACGAAAACAGAGAAGGCAGCTGGTCCTTCAGAAATTGTTGCTGAGATTATTAATGCATTTGGCAAAGTAGGACAAATGCTAGTCACTCGCAAATTGAATCTGGTAGTACAGGAAGGGGCTATAGCCAATAACTGGCAAAGAAGTGATATTGTTGATTGCTACAAAGGTGAAAAAGATCCTCTTGATTTGACATTCCCCTGTTGCTATTGTTTACACCATCTTTACATCAATATAACTTCCGTTCTTAAACAGAAGTTATATTGATGCAAACATGGCAAATTGTTAGACCTGCTTTTGAAAGTCATGGAAAGCACAAGTGATTAGGAACTAAATTAGCATAGACTGGATGTAGTTCAGTTCTGTATCAAGAAAAAGTACTATCAATGCCATCTTTCAGGTGACTTAGAGAAGGCTTTTTTCCATGTTCCACAACCTTGTCATTAACTAGGAATATATGAACAGCATATGAGGACCATACAAGCTATGTATAGAGTTGCAGTAAACAAGGGGGCAGTCAACAAAGAGTTCAGCAATTAATTTAGCATGCAGATATATGGGTGCATGAGGCCCCAAGTCCTCAGCTCCCACCGGTTTATTATAGTCTTAGAGGGAATAAGAGGAAAGTTAAAACCAGGTGTCTATGGGAACTCTTATGTTAATCAACTAGTTCTTATAACAATCTGAAGATTTCTGGAAACAAAACCTGGAATCAAGAGGCAAACTTAGCAAAGACAAAAATTGGAAAAAAAAACTACTCTGTTACTACAGGGGAAATGGCCACGCTCAATATTCAGGAAAGAAATAGGAAGAAATTCCAGACAATATACTGAATGTAAACTGTAGATGCACAAAGTATAGTAGAACCACAGACAAGTTTGTGTATATAACTAGTGGTATAAAAACATTATACATCAATGAGTATATATATTTTTACCCAAGTCAATGAAATAATATTTGGAAAACTGGACTAGAATTTGCTAGTCTTTATAGTAAATATCAAAGTTTATGAGTGCAATCTTAAAATCATGAGAGTTCAAGAACAGAAGTTATATTGATGTGAACATGGTGTAAACAACAACAACAACAACAACAGAGGGAATATCAATAGTTCCGTTAATGTTTTACTGTTTTAGTAATATCTTTACACAGAAAGAGAGCAATGGTGTACTTACCCTGTAATTCCTTCAACAGTGTCATCAATTGGAAGGACATGTATTCTCCGACCATACTTCACATCCTGACAAGACTGGACACTAAAATGAAATAGTTTAAACTAAGAAATTAAACTCACAAAAGAAAGGAAAAATAGAAACTGCAAAGATATTTAAAAGAAGTCCTTTACCTACCTAACTATGTCTCCGAGGCGAACTCTGAGGTTGCTGCGCACACACCTATTAATTCGGATTTTATTATCAGATGCTGAATCATCAGATAAAACAATGACAACAGTCTCTCGGCGACGTTTACCCTTCAAAAGGACAGTATCACCACGAAATAACTGCAATTCATCCATTTTTGCCTAAAAAGCATACAAAAAGTAAATAGAATTAAAAAGAAAAACTCAAGAGCTTCAAAAACATTAGACAGACTGATATATAAGTGAGATACAGAGGCTGAGTGCTTCTGGCATATAATCGATTCAAGTTAACAAAGAATGGTATCTTAGTGTTTCAGCACAGCTCATTACTCAATGTAATAGGGCAACAGAGAAGCGTTTATGTGGCTGCTCAAATTTATAGAAATAGCAACTAAAGCACATCCAACTATTTTAAAAAAAGGACACACTGGATAATGTAATCTTCAATAATACTGAGGAGGTGGGGAGGCCAAGCCTGGATCAGAAGTCTGTGGTTAAATAATGAAACTACTGTTATTTATTGTCTTCCACTTACAAAACACACTTACCAAACACTACCAACCTAGTTTTCCTTAATATTAACATCTGCTCAAATTAAAATATTTAAACTAAGTCATTTCTAAAGATGGAAGTTCAATTTCTTTTAGCAAGATCTAGACATTTTAAAATAAAAATTTCTTCTATGACACACAGTCTAACATTTTGAGCCTTATATTGAGGATGAGGGAAGTGAATTAAATCAAACTAGTTCCTAATTGGTGCTTATTTTATGAACTTCAGGATACCTCAAATCTCATCATTAAAAAAAAACCCATTTGATAAAAGCCCTACTTACATCATGTGTGAAAAGGGAGATGTAGTGATTATAGGTCTGCTTAATCAGGGTTGGTTTGGGGCTAAAGTGCTCACCTAATGCTGCTATGTATTGCTCATGTTATAAAGGGAAGTGGCTGGTAGAATCAAAAGAGCACTAGATTAAGTCCCTTTGTTTTCAGATAATATCTCAAGAGTTAACTTTATCTTTCATTCTGCTAGGGTTGATAAAAAATAAAAGAAAAAAAGTACTAAGTCTAATCTGTACCTACCAATAAAATTGTAACCTTGTGGTAACATTAGATATCAATCACCTTGGATGTCTTCAACTATAGCTATGAGCTGACCAGAGCCTCGTATGTGGCTTTGATAGAGAAACTGAAAGCCTGGTGTATGCATGCGTATACATTTACATCTTATCTCAACATTGCATGGTAGTTTAAAGAGTACTGCCACCATGCAAGCTGTGTGCATTTCTAATCTTCAACGAAAACATGGGGAAATGTTACCTTACTTGGAAACTGGCAAGAGTTGGTAACAAGAAGGGCATCTGGCCATAGAAAATATACCTCAATGAATTTCACCCAACCCATGCAAGCACAGAAAAGTGGATGCTATGGTAAAGTGATGATGACAATGATTTACTCATTCCATGTTTTATCATGGAGATGAATGTGGTAGCTCTAAAAATGTTATTTTATTGTTACCTATTTACTGAGCATTTTGTGGTATTATGCCTTAGATTAGATTGAAGCATGAATTGTTAAACATTCAACATCTCTGAAATCATATAATTAATATACATATACATTTTTATGTCTGTTTTTCAGTGCCAGCATAGGTTAGACGTCTATATTATCGAAGCATTGTTTTACAGCCTGACGCTCTTCTAATTGCTTATCTTATTTTCAAATAAGAGATCGTTTATTTCACAAAGGCATGAAGTAGATGATTTGTTGAAAGTGAGAATAGCAAGACAAATGTAAACAAACAAAATATACGACCTACATACATACAGGCACCCTTGCATTACGGTTACCTCAGGTTACAGAATTTTACACTTAGATTATAAATTATCACCACTAATTTAGGGATATAGTTTGTAATTCCACCCTTATGGAAATTTGGATAAATTTTAAGAATTTATATAAACTAAGCTGTCTTCTTAGCTAAAAGGCCACAGGAAATCAGACAGTACACTTTATCCCTTCAAATAACCTTGTTTGATATGTAGAAAGGCATAGATAGTAATTCACTGCTAAATATCGTCACAAAAGAGGTGCAGTGGAGTCACTGGAAGATTAACAGAGAAAGACTGTACGGCATATGCACAGGAACAACAAACACTAAGAACATATGAGAAATATTTTCTTAAATACTCAGGAGGCTCCTTACAAGTAGTAGACAGTTTGTTACCTGGGTGATCTAATTAGCAGTGGAGGAGAATGTTCTGAAAGAATAGTTGCTACAATACAAACTAGCAGGAGAAAGGTCAGAGAGTTATTACCTCTGTTGGTAACAAAAGGCCTCTTCCTCAGAGTGAAGGACTGATTGTATAATAATGCTTGTGTACAAACAGCAATGCTACATGAGCCCTAAATGCAGAGAGTGTGTGTACGTGTGTTACATCTACACACACAGAGTCTAGTATAGGTGGGACAAATACCATATTAGATGATATATAAGAGACTTTTCCCCCCTTCAAAATGTCTCAAAATATCACCCTGTTCCTATATACAAAGTTGAGCTTCCCAGCAGCTTTAA
Source organism: Octopus bimaculoides (assembly GCF_046866305.1). Classification (NCBI taxonomy): domain Eukaryota; kingdom Metazoa; phylum Mollusca; class Cephalopoda; order Octopoda; family Octopodidae; genus Octopus; species Octopus bimaculoides. Next base: position 75,907,222 of record NC_142934.1, on the reverse strand, counting down.
TGCACTAAAAATTTTTTATGAATATGTGCTGCTGAAACTGGGGTGTCTAATATGTTCACGCATCTTTTTTGCCATCAAATACAATACTTAGACAAGACACTATCTTACATTTGCTAAGCTCTACCTGTTTTTCAAGGAAAGGACTATCCCATTTTTCCACAAGCAGAGCAACAAGACAACTTGTTAAAAGTGGATGTAACATAACATCACTGTTTCTTGTGTTCACATGTTATCTTGCAAAGGTAAGCAAACGTAAACATTCCCACAAGTACATGACCAATAGGCACAGATATGACAGTGTGATCAAGAAACTTGTTTCTTAACCAGGGTCATAGCCCAACTAATTAGGGAGCGAATCAATTTAGATGAGATGCAGTTTGGGTTCGTGCCAGGTAAAAGCACTACTGATGCCTTATTTCTAGTGAGACAGCTGCAGGAGAAATACCTAGCTAAGGATAAACCTCTGTACCTGGCTTTTGTTGACATGGAGAAAGCCTTTGACAGGGTCCCCCGATCTCTTATCTGGTGGTCAATGAGGAAACTTGGGATAGAAGAATGGTTAGTGAGAGCTGTGCGAGCCATGTACAGAGATGCTGCCAGTAAGGTGAAGGTTGGAAATGAGTACAGCAATGAATTCCGGGTAGAGGTAGGGGTCCACCAAGGTTCCGTCCTCAGCCCCCTCGTATTTATCGTAGTCCTCCAGGCAATCACAGAGGAGTTCAAGACAGGTTGCCCCTGGGAGCTCCTCTATGCTGATGACCTTGCCCTAATTGCGGAGTCACTATCAGAACTAGAGGAGAAGTTTCAGGTGTGGAAGCAAGGTCTAGAATTGAAGGGCCTTAGAGTCAACCCAGCTAAAACCAAAATCCTAATAAGTAGGAAGGTAGATAAAACACAAACCCCTTCAGGTAGATGGCCCTGCTCAGTATGTAGAAAAGGAGTAGGTAGTAACTCTATAAGATGTACCCGGTGCAAGCTATGGACACATAAGAGGTGCAGCAATATCAAAGGCAGATTAACTATGAAGTTAGTTTTTGTATGTGGCAGATGTTCAGGTGCAATAAACACTGTAAACAAACAGGAAACAACTTCTATCTCATTCCAGGGTGAAAAACTAGAGGTAGTCGATAGCTTCTGCTATCTGGGCGACCAAGTTAGTAGTGGGGGTGGGTGCGCTGAAAGTGTAGCTGCTAGAATAAGAATAGCCTGGGCAAAGTTTAGAGAGCTCTTACCCCTGCTGGCGACAAAGGGACTCTCACTCAGAGTAAAAGGCAGACTGTATGACGCATGCGTACGAACAGCCATGTTACATGGCAGTGAAACATGGGCTGTAACTGCTGAGGACATACGTAAGCTCGCAAGGAATGAAGCCAGTATGCTCCGTTGGATGTGTAATGTCAATGTGAATACCTGTCAGAGTGTAAGTATCTTGAGAGAAAAGCTGAACATTAGAAGCATCAGTTGTGGTGTGCAAGAGAGACGATTGTGCTGGTATGGACATGTGGTGAGAATGGATGAGGATAGCTGCGTGAAAAAGTGCCACACCCTAACAGTTGAGGGAACCCGTGGAAGAGGTAGGCCCAGGAAGACCTGGGCTGAGGTGGTGAGGCAAGACCTTCGTACATTGAGCCTCACCGAGGTGATGACTACTGACCGAGACCTTTGGAAATGTGCTGTGCATGAGAAGACCCGGCAAGCCAAGTAAGATCGTTGCCAGTGCCCCTGGACTGGCTCTTGTGTGGGTGGCACATGAGATGCACCATTTTGAGCATGGCCGTTGCCAGTACCGCCTGACTGGCTCCCGTAGGATTTTCGAGTGAGATCGTTGCCAGTGCCCCTGGACTGGCTTGTGCGGGTGGCACATAAAAGACACCATTTCGAGCGTGGCCGTTTTCGTGCGGGTGACACGTAAAAGCACCCACTACACTCTGAGTGGTTGGCGTTAGGAAGGGCATCTAGCTGTAGAAACTCTGCCAAATTAGATTGGAGCCTGGTGCTGCCATCCGGTTTCACCAGTCCTCAGTCAAATCGTCCAACCCATGCTAGCATGGAAAGCGGACGTTAAACGATGATGATGACGGTTGCATGTTCAATCCCACTGCAGAGAACCTTACGCAACAACCCAAGACAATTTCAGCTTTGTGAGTGAATTTAGTTGAAGGAACATGAAAAGAAGCCTGGCTATCAATTGTGTGTGTGTGTGTGCATACATGTCTTCTTGACATTGCACACTAATTGTAAACAAACTTCATTGTCATACAAGCAGTGACATTTGGTTTGAAGTCTTCAATGAAAACATTATCTTGCTTGGAAAAAAGGCAACAGGAAGAATATCCAACCACAGAAATCTGCTACAACAGATCTCACCTGACTCATGCAAGCATGGGAAAATAGACATTAAAACAAGTGTGTGTGTGTGAGTGAGAGATAGACAGAGAGAGAAATGTTTCTGTATAGCTAGCAATTCCACTCAAGACATTGGATCACCCAAGGTATAATGCAGTAAAACAAATCAAAACCATGTGGTATTGAAACAAACTATCCATACAACCAAGCCTCCTTCTATAATCGTGATTTTAGAGAAACTTTGCATGCCACCATGAATTAGACAGGTCAGCTATATCAGCATTGATTTAGGAGTATTGCTCACTTGGGCTGAAAGGACTTCAAATTTGTGTTTCATTTTCGGCTTGGTTTCTATGGCTGGATGCTCTTCCTGTAACACCAACCACATTATAGAGTTTTATGTGCTATTTTCATAGCATTCAGTACTAGATATGTGTCATCAACATAACTAAAGAAACCTCACACACCCCCATGTCCCTGTTTGCTATCTTCTTTGTAGAATGAAGAGGCATGAATGATAGTAATACGAGAAAGTGTGATAGAGGTTTAAGTATTCTAATATAGGTACATCTAGTCAAATCAACAACAGATGGCAAAATGATCCAAGAGACAGAAGAACGAAAGAAACTCAGGATAAGCAGGAATAAAAAAGAGTATTGTAGCAGACATGAGCATGATGGCAGGCAGTACAGAAGAGGATGGAGAGTGTACTGGGAGCAAATGATCCCATGTAGTTTCCTCTAGCAAGAGAGGTTGAGTGATAATGATAGCATATGGATCCTGCACCAGCAGCTGGAATAACATCCTTAGGTACACTGGAAGTAGTGTATGGCAAAGAGACGAGATCCACTGCATTTTAAATCACATCAACAGCAAGGTGAAGGCGAGATTGAAAGGAGAAGGGAGTGATTGAGAAACTAGCAATAGGCATGGGTGAAAGAAGGCAATGTATAGCAGACAGAAGATAAGCAATAAACACATAAATAAAAGAATATGGTGAATCATAAACAGAAGAGATTCACTGCCATCCTTAGTCATGCACTTCATGAGATTCAGAAAAGTGAGAGTGAGTGAGAGATGAACATAGGTGCATGAGAAGCAAGAGAGATATAAGCTTAAAGGAAAGAAAGGTGAGTGATAGGGATGCTAGATTAGTGAGAAGGTATCAGAGAGGTCAATGATGGAGAACTTCACAGTATGCAGATATAAAACATGCATGCATACATGTGTACATACACACACATACATCACAGTATATAAGTGTGTAACACCTGCCCCACCAGACATGTGATAGCTGTAAATGAGCATTGCTCATTTAAAATCTTAAGTGAAAAACACATCTGGCCATGAGAAAATGTTAACTTGATTGGTAACAGGTGAAGGGCAACCAGTCACAAAAAGCTGTCTGACCAATGCAAGCATGAAAAAGTGAACAATAAAATATAGTCTTCCTCAGTCTCCCTTTTCTACAAGTTATATTCACTTTCAGTGTGTGGCACTTGTTTACATAGCTGTTCTCCTCCATAAGCATCAAAATGTCTGTAACAATGTACTTTTCCCTTGCATACACAATTCCCCAACGTTGCCATAGGCTGAACCCATACTAGCATGGAGAACAGACATTAAATGATGATCTGATTCCACTTATGCTCAGTTTTTCTCTTAAATCATTTGTGCTCAATATTTATGCACACATGTATTATACATCCAGCAGAGAACAAACTTATATTTCTTTCTAGTAGAGGGAGTGGGGGGGAGAAAGAGAAAAGGAGAGAGGGAGATAAAGGGGAGGAAGAGAGGGAGGAGGGAGTGGGTGAAGAGGGGAGGAAGAGATGGGGAGGAGAGAGAGGAGGAAGAGAGGGGAGAGAAAGAGAGAAAGAGAGAGAGAAGAGAGGAAGAAAGAGAGAGGAAGAGAGAGAGAGGAAGAAAGAGAGAGAGAGAGAGAAAGAAAGAGAGAGAAAATGTTTCAACCACAGTAAGTTGTATATATGACTCACCTGTGAAAGGCAAACAACCGAATTGTCTTCATTAGCAGCCTCTTCTACAATGAGTCTGTTAGGACGTTCTTTATCCCTCAAGATAGCTGTAGCCAAATAATCACTGTAAGGAATAAACAAAAATATTAGACAACAATTAACAATGACAAAATATTTTTTCTTTATATTTAACAGTAGTTGGATGATCCCGTCAGGCATTTACTATCAACACCGACGTAATATAGAAACTTTTCATGCAATGTTAGATACTAATCAGCCAATACAGCATTCAATTTTTTAAATATTTCATTAAAATAGAGAACAAATGTTAACTTTTAGATCTCAGGACATATCCACTGTAAAGATAAGATAGTTATACTACTTCAACGATACACTTGATTATTTCCATGTCAGTTAAACATACCTAACAGGAGCAGATCAATAACAAAACGAAAGTTAAGTGATTCAAAGTTATAAAAAGCTTGTAATTTTGAAAATTTCTAAAAATTCTCTTTGCAATTTTTTTTTCCTCCTCATCACCATTTAATATTGAGAAACCTCTCTAACATATCACATTTTTCCTTGAGACATTGTATGGAACATGTGCAAGACACGATGCTGCATGATAGTGAGGGGGCATTGAATATGGTATATGCTGGGTTGGAAATATACAAGCCATTTGAGCACTACAGACATTAGTTGAACTATGCAGAGAGCTGACTACACTAGTCGAGACAACATGTAGTGATGAATATTTATGGAAAAAGACATAGGAAGATGAAATGACACACAAGTGGGAATATACTCTACCACAAACCACATAAGCATGAAAAAAAAAGTACAAGCAGCAAACAAGTTTCAGAGAATTATAAACAATCCGCATAACATAAAAAATAGTGACTAGAGAAAGGATAATATTGTGGTACCATAAATTAGAAACTAAAATGACCAATAAAATCAGGGCAGATAAAAAAAGCTCACATTGGAAGATCATTTATTTCACAAAATCATGACTTTTATGGATTGATTGGGATATGTGAAGTTGGAATTGTTACTTAAAAATCACAAAACATTATAACAATATCACTTTCAATTTTCTGTGGTGGCTGGTATGAAACAAACTTAGATTATATAACTCGAGAATCACCTTCAAAATTCAGTCTGCATGTTAATATGGGAAAGTACAATGAGATGGTTTGTATCTAATAATTCATAGTCCTTAAACTTGTTTAACCCTTTAATATTGTCATTCTAAAAATAAACAATCACTTCATTGAAATCTCAAAGCTACAAGATAATGCATGAGTAATTCAAAGCAATGTGAATAAAGAGTACATTAGACAGATTAATCTGAATGATAAAGCACCTCTTTAGAAACACAGTAAGTTAACTTCATAAGTTTTCTCAATGGTTGTCCACTCCTAGTGACTCATTCATAAACAGTTTAAGTTAAGACTCATGTTTTTTTAATATAGTATTCTATAAAACCAGAGATGATGTATTGTAACAATGACTCAGCAAATATGATAAAATAAGCACCAAATTTTACTGGTCAAAATTGGTAAAAGACTAAAGATATATACAGAATATATACATAAAAGATAATATATCTTTTACTTGTTTCAGCCATTGGACTGCAGCCATGCTGGGGCACTATCTTGAAGGATTTAGTTGAACAAATTGACTCCAGTATTTTTAAGTCTGCTCATTCTATCATACTCTTTTTGCCAAATTATGGGAACATAACAAACACTGGTTGGAAAGTGGTGGGGTAAGGTGACAAATGCAAACACACACACACACGCACACACAAATATGAGCTTCTTTCAGTTTCTGTCTAATGAATCTACTCACAAAGGCTTTGGTTGTATGTTACTGTAAATTAATGATCAATACAATGTAGATTCTTGCTACATTTCAGATTAAGTAATTTTTAGAATAGCTTCTAAATGAAGTTCAATTTTGAAAAATGTATTTGAATGACAAACAGTTCAATATTAAAAAACAAATCATTAAAATAAAGGCAAAATTTGTCACTAAGATTCTAGAAAATTAATAGAGATGACTGATTGACATCACAATTTTAAAATCTTTGTACTATCTTAATTTTTCAATCTCAAAGTATAAAATACCAGAGTTTAGGCAGAACAGTAGAGCAACCCAAAAATGCTTTGTGGTTCATAAACAGAAATAAAATCTCAATGAAGTTAACCTTGTCTCACATCCAACCTCCCAAGATTGTGAGTGAAGAGTAAATCAAGTGCATATAATCAGGTTACACCTGCTTTTTCCATGTTGGCAGTATTCTTGAAGCAGCATTCTATAGATGGATGCCCTTACCAATGATAACTCTTGTTTTTCAAGTAAGGTACATTATTTATACATCTCCACACATCAAATTGCCAAACTTATTGCTGGGGTTGGCCACAAACAGGCACAATGTGTCAAAACAAAGACACTATATATACACATATAGGTTTCAATAAAATTCCAATCTTCCAGTTGATCAACCTGAGGTTATAATGGAAGATGCATTAAAAGTGCTACACTGAGAATGGAAACTGAAATTTTCTGGTTGCAAAGTAAACTTCTAAATCAAAAGAAAAACAAAAATTCTAGCCTGGTACCAATAAGAAAAAATATCAGAACTAATACATCAGAAAAAATTGGCAGCTTTTTGTTTATAAATACACATGCACGCATGTACACATGTATCCATCTCAAAGATGGCAAACTCGGAGAATCATTAGCACACTAGACAAAATGCTTTGCAGTTTTTCTTCTAACTTTATGTTCTGAGTTCAAATTCTGCTCAGGTTGGTTTTGTTTTTCATCCTTTCAAGGTCAACAAAATAAAGTAGAGGACTAGAGTCAATGTAACTGACCAGCCCCTGCTCCCAAGGATTATTATTATCAGGTGCAAGCATGGCTGTGTACCAAGAAGTTTACCTCCCAACCATATGGTTCTGGGTTCAGTCTGTGTGGCACCTCAGGGAAAGTCTGGGCCCAACCAAAGCCTTATGAGTGCATTTGATAGACAATAATTGAAGGAAGCCTGTTGTGTGTCTTTGTGTTTGTCACTGCTTGACAACTGGTGTTGGTTTCTTGACGTGTCATAACTTAGAGGTTCAAAGAGACCAATAGAATAAGTACCAAATTTTAACCAGCCATATCAGGCCCAAAGTAATCTACCTATTTTATGTTCAAACTGATCAGATCCAGCCACTCACACTTACCTCATATTGTCATTGTAAAAATGAACAATCACACTGTTGAAACCTCAAAGCTATGAGATAATGCACGATTAATTCAAAACAATGCGAATATATAAGCATTACATTTGACATAGTAATCTGAATGTTAAAGAAACTGGATTGAATTTGTTTGAGTAAACCCTTCAAGGCATTGTCTCAGCATGGCTGTTCAATTAGCAAGGAAGGGTGGTGGTTCTGGGTGGTAGGAAACATAAACAGCAGGCCAGCTACCTTGAAATTCCTGGGATGTAACAGTCAATGGGATGGGAGGTAAATACTATAGGGGAAATTTAAGGGAGTGATATAAAGAGAGGGAGATATGACATACATTAAGAAGTTCTGACCTAGATTGTCAGTTATATTAATACTAAAAGGATTTTTGAATCATCATGTATGACAGAGTTTTAGAAGGCATTAAAGATTTAGATAAGTAACACTCCTTTCAATTCATAAAATGTAATCTACAAGATATATTATTTAATATATCTGTTAAACTAGTTTTTTAACTGAGGGGTTGACGACTTGACTGCAATTCCTAAATATGTTAAACCATTGAATCAAAGTTAACTAAAAGATTAGATCTTATCACAATTCACTTATGATTATACACATGTTAGCCACCATATTCACTATTTCAATTTGATGAAAATGGATTACAAAAGTAGTTCTTCAAAGTAAATCACAACTGGTACAAGTTGAATTCATATTATGTTTATTCAGTAAAGATATTCTCGTATATGGAAAACCAGTTGCAAAAATTGTTTATTATCCTCATTTCTATGCTTGCTTGTGTTGAATTGGTCTTCTCTTAGAAAAGAGTCTCACTATTTGTTGCATCACTTGTGTCTTCCTTGTCTCCTTCAATATCATTTTAACACTGATCCAACTGTCATCATCCATGCACATCACATCTGTATATACTAGCAGAGTCTTGTCTTTTACACATTACATTTAATTTCTCCTATGTCCAGTTTTTCTCTCATTTCATATGTGCTCAGTCATTTAGGCACACTCACTCCAATGAAATAAACAAGTTTCATTTACTTTGTACAGACATCATCCACATTCATGTCTATATTTTCCTCCCAAGTAACACCACTCTTTGTAAGCAAGCCTTATACCATCTCCCCTTCACTCAGACAATCCTTTTGTTACCAGCAGAGTTAGCTTCCTGAACCTTTTTCACCCCATTCCTACTCTGGCTACTAAACTTTCGAAACATCTCAACTGTTAATTAGGTCACCTAAGAAACAAAAACTTAATTCCAATGAAACTTGTGTGTGCTTATAATATACATTAAGTAGACAAGATGAAATTCCTATCAACTCCTTTTCCATGTATCAAACACGACCACTTCCCAGATAGCAGTAAAGTCCAAACTTCTTTCCTGCTACCAACAACATTTGCCTTTCAATTCTAAGCTTTGTACATTTTGAATTTCTTCAACAAATTTAGCTATGCAAACTAAGTCGTTAATATAAAAGACTTTCCATGAACAGCTAGTTTTAAACTCCTGCTTTGTCCTCAAGAACAAGAATAAATAGGAGGGAATTAAGAATTGAGTCATGATGGACACCTACCTGCTAACATACTACTGATAGTATTTTAGTACATAGCTTGCAAGAATCTCAAAGGGTGATTAATCTATGCCTAGTTTTTTATAATGATCACCAGACCAGAGTGTGGTACTCTGGGACTTCTCAAGGTTAACAAATGATAGAAAATGTGGCTTACTTTTGAGTAGTCGTCTCTCTAGAAAAAGAGCTTCAATGGCAACAACATCTCATCTAAACTGAGTCTCTTCCTCATCAGTGGTGTTATAACTTTCTGCAACTTTTGTAACCTAAATTATAATTACTTTTACAAGAGCATCTGCCTTTTCTCCTCTGGCAGTTAATGATACTGCTGCATTAATCATTGCAAGTACCTGTCCTACTAGCAAGATTTTCAGTATCTTAACTGCTGCATCTCGACGAACTGGTCCAGATGCTTCCTCTTACCTTTATCTCCTTAAGCCTGGTTTCAACAGTATAAGCAAGCCCAATTTTGGGTCCACTGAAAGTAGATTTTCCTTCCACTATGCATTCACTTCACGACATTTGAGGCATCAGCAAGGCCAAATGTGTTTTAGGTTTCCTCAATGACATCTCAGTCTGAACCAACACATTACTTTGCAATCAGAAATACCTCACATTGCTGAACATTGGCAAACTTCTTACTTTCAGCTACTCCCCTAGCTTCATGTACTTGCCATGTTTTTTTTATTTAAGCTATTTTTGTACTTCCATTCTTTTCAGATACACCTCTTCTGTTTTATGGCTCTACAAACTGTAACCATCTATCATTGTAAGTAAAACCTTACTCCACTCACCTCTGGCCCGTGGTCTACAGCATATTTACTCATTTATCCCCTTCAACCTGAAATTCTTTGAATCTATACTCAGCCAAGGGATCTCAACCTCCATACATTCCTTCTCTAGATTTCTTTGTATCTGGTTGTAATCTTGATATGAGTACACTCATTGATGCATCTTTTCCAAAACTGAACAAGATATGAATAGGCATCCAACTACCACCAAGATATAACTACAAGCTGACCTACATCTAACATTACACACAAACATATCAATAAATGACTAAGAATACAAATTCTTCTGAATGTCAAACACAAGGTTGAAATGTTGTAAATTTTTGTAAACTAGTTTGAAAAAGGAGTAGAAACATCAATAGGCTTTGACCATAAAGGTACTAATTTTTTACTAGACTACCTGTGACCCGTTGGATCACCAACAGTTCAAAGTACCTGAAAAAAACCACACATCTTGGGAACCTGTAGTCCAATTCATGCAAAACTTGTTTTATTCCATTTGTATTCACATTTCAATGGTACCTTACTTTCAAAGCATTTTCCCCCATTATGCACCAGTTTGGCTATTTATAAAAGTACCCCAAAAAACCCCACATATCTCAGGAACCTGTGGTCCAATTTATGTGAAACTTATTCCGTTTGTATTCACATTTCAATGGTACCTTACTTTTAAAGTATTTTCTCCCATTATGTGCCGGTTTGGCTGTATTAAATGACAGACAAGCAAGCAAACAGGCAATCATAAAAGTACCTGAAAAAACTGTATCCTGGAAACCCATGATCCGATTTACATGAAACTCGTCTTATTCTGTTTGTATTCCCATTTCAGGGGCACCTCACTTCAGAGTATTTTTCCATTATGCATCAATTTGGCTGTATTAAATTACAGACAAGCACGCAAACAAAACTATCCAGGTGTTCACAGTAAAGGACAATAACTCCAGGTTTCATTGCTTAAATTTGTGGAATCTGTGATTCGATTTATGCAAAACTTGTTTTATTCTATTTGTATTTCAGGGGTACCTTACTTTCAGAGTACTAACTCATTATGTGCTGATTTGGCTGTATTAAATTACAGACAAGCATGCAATCAGACTTTTATTATTATATAGATTGAGTATTAGAAATTTTCCAAGAAGTTGAAACTAAATTTCCAATAAATAAAATAACAAAAGGAATAGCCCTCTATATATACTTCTGATCTATAAGCCAACAATGGAGCATCTCCACACAGTAGTATGACCTACCTGATGTATCATTGTACACTACTAAAAGATCATAACAAGAACACCTATGATCACATTAGCATCAGATGAACTATACAAAAACACTTGCTATTCCTTTAGCCTTCACATTGTTTTGAATGAATCATACATTATCTAATAGCATCAAAATTTTAATGATGTAGTTATTTATTTTTACAATGAGAGTGCAGGGTAGGTGTGAGGGACCAGATCCAGCTGGTTTGAACATACAAGAGACAATATTTTGAGCTGGTTTTGACCAGTTTAAATGATGAAGGGTTAATAGTTAAAGAATTGGATGGGTAAGGTGGGTACCTAACTGCCAAGGCAATATCAAAAGGAGAAATGTGCAAAAATCCCCATCATCCATATTTGCAAAGAAAGAACTGTTATTTATGTAGAGTAATAGAATTTTAAAATATACAAAGTTCCCATAATATCTAAAATCTACATATAATTTACATTATTTAAAAAAAAAAAGATTGTTGGTCCATGTGTTTCCCAGATTTTAGAATGGGCACAAAGTATCCCTGGAATTGCAAGAGCTGAATAAAAGTGTGACAGAAAAGTTTAAAAAAAAAATACTCATGCAACCACTGCATCATAGAAATGAAAGCAATTTTTAGCTAATGCATATAAATTTGTATTCGTTTACCTAAATGCCTGAGCATACACATCAATATATACATTATTGTATATACACATCAACACATAAAGATGGCCAAAAGTCACCCGACAGTAGATCAAAATTCCATAAATACTTAATATTCAATTTTATTTATTCATTCCAATTATGAATGTTTAATAATTGAATGCTGTGAGTTAAAATCACTGCTTTTTTTTCCAACATTTATCTATTTATAAGCAAAGTCTAAGAAAATAATTTTTTTCCTTTAATCTTGGAATTAAATAGTTTTAATTTACTAGGTGACTTTTGGTCAACCCTGTATATATATTTATATATATGAAGTACGACCTTCGAACTTTAGGCCTCACCGAGGCAATGACTTCTAACTGAGACCTTTGGAAATATGCTGTGCATGAGAAGATCTGGCGAGCCAAGTGAGACCATAACCTGTGGCCTTTACCAGGGGTGTAGCCAGCCCACTTATGCGTACCTTTCCTTCATTGGACACTAAACTCCGCTTGCGAAGACCTGTTGAGGCAAGTGAAATCGAAATCGAACTAAATTCGACTACTGGCACCCATGCCAATGTCTCCTCCATTGGACACTAAACTCAGCTTGCGAAGACCTGTTGGGGCAAGTGAAAGCGAAATCGTGATGGTACCTATGCCAGTGGAGCGCTAAGAGCACCATCCGAGCGTGATCATTGCCAGAGCAGCTGTCTGGCTTCCATGCCAGTGGCACGTAAATAGCACTATTTGAGCGTGATCATTACCAGCGCCGCCTTCCTGGCACTTGTGCTGGTGGCATGTGAAGACATTTGAGCGAGGTCATTGCCAGTGCCGCCGGACTGGCTCCTGTGCAGGTGGCATGTAAAATACACCATTTTGAGCATGGCCGTTGCCAGTACCGCCTGACTGGCCTTCGTGCCGGTGGCACGTAAAAGCACCCACTACAGTCGGAGTGGTTGGCGTTAGGAAGGGCATCCAGCTGTAGAAACTCTGCCAAATCAGATTGGAGCCTGGTGTAGCCATCTGGTTCACCAGTCCTCAGTCAAATCGTCCAACCCATGCTACCATGGAAGGCAGACGTTAAACGATGGTGATGATGATAATGATACATACAATAAAAATGTCAATATTTATAGTCCAAACTAGGGGATTTAACAAACACTAACATCTAGTAAATATGAACAAAATACCATAAGGTATAGAGAAATGATACAAGATGTGAACAACCATATGTTGAAGCCACTACTGTATGTGAACAATATTGTAATAAATCTGAGGATGTAACTATACAAACTGGTATTTCTGTACAAAAGTATAGTCAAGGTAAGATAAATAAACAATGTCTTGACTATGTAGACACTCAAAACTGAATGTGTACACATACACACACCACAAACTCAAATGATCCAATCTGATCTTTACAGTCGTTCAAATTACTAGAAGTAGCAATTAAATCTTCTTCAAACTACACCAAGTCTTAAGGAAGAACACACAGTTACTAAAAAAAAAAAGAAAAGAGAATGGGAGCTAAACAACTAATCTGTTTGTGAGAAAAATATCTAAATAACCATCTTATGGTTTTTCATACACTTACCAAACCACACAACCATTCTAGCAACACTATCCACACCATCACTCGCTTTGCATATTACTTAATAAATTATATACACGTTTATTAGAGCATATACACCATTCTTGCGAACATCTGACCATATTTTATACCCACAATCCCACGATGATTCTACTTACTTAACCCGTTTTAATATGAAGAAATAAAGCAAAGAAAAAATACATGGACTGATTACTTTTCCTTTCATTTGTATACACGCTCATAAACGTTAGCCTGGTTTGTCGTAAGTACCGTTAACACCAAACAAACTATAATTCATGATCTGTAATAAGTAAATGCGACTCGTTTCATCAACATGGTAAAAAAAAAAAACAAAGAATCTCAGAAAGCAAGATCAGTTCTCCAGTTACAATGATAAAATGATAATACGAAACTGGTTCTGTCTGACCACTGTCTTCACTGATAATGTATAAAATTAATCTACATTAATAATAGATCAGATCTGAATGTTTTGTTTTATAATTAATTTTTTTTTTTAATAATTAAACTATATTTCCTTCAAGCTATTACATGGACGAGTAACAATTTAATTACTGAACATGACAAAAAATGGCGAGTCAGTGGACCGAAACGAACTTCAAGGTTGAAGAAATAGCAGACGATAAAATTGAATTCTATGAGAAACGATTGATATTTTTCTGGAAACCGGATGCTGAAATGCTAGGCAACACACGAGTTTAAATCAACCATTAAGTCTTCATCTAAGACAGTAAGTTGTGAACTAAGGGAGATTTAGTTATTTCTTGCAAGTCGAACGGCCACGTAAAGGTTCTCACTTTGGTTTCTTACAATAACTTGAACCTTTATACTGTGGATTACTTCCAGAGTTTTATCCCGCAATGTTGATGTTGCTAGCAATTGTTACTTAATAAAGATGTCGACGTGGCTAATTAAGTCATCCGTAATCACCTCGAAACGTAACAGAATAGTAGCTACTTAAAAAAAGTTACGATACTCCCATCGTTAAAATATTTTTAAAGAATATCATTAGAACTGTTATATATCCGAGACTGGAGTGAATTTAAAAATTGCTACAGTTGGAAACATCGTAAAGCGATGCCGAGTGTTCGTGACCAGACTTGTCAACTCCCATTAAATACACCTGTTGCCATTTGCTAATGTTATTATGTGGGATATATAACTACCAATAAATGGAATAGAGTAATCTTTGCGATGTAATAAAGCACAACAAAATAACCCCAAGCATAGCACAGAAAACAGATTTAAGTTTTGTTGTTTGCCACTCTACATCATCTGAGACAAAATTTACTTCCGTCTCTCAACCAACACTTTCTAGAATCTTCAGCCGGTATTTTTACTGACAGAATGAGATAAATATTTGGCATCGTCGCCACACGGTGAGCTATCAATTTTGTGACAAGATAGAGATTGTGCGACTGCTAATCTGATGACATTTTCAATCGCTAATTGAGGTAATTGCCCCCAGACTTCGAGGAACAAACAAGGCACGATGCCAAATTGAGAGGCAAATATACAATAGTACGAATCTAGTTCGTGACACTATTACTACAATGTCTATAGAAGCGTAAAAAATTTACTAGAATGGAGGGTAAAGATAATTAACCACTCATATAAAATAACTTTTTTATTGCTTAGAGGAAAAGCAACATCCGTAACTGGTGGCAGAAAGAAGTTTTTATACTGGGGACCAAGTCTAACACCCCAAAATAGAAACGGCCTCTCCGTCAGTCTTTCCATAGTTTCAGCCTACTAAATTTCAGTAAAGTGTCTTTTGTCGGCCAGAGGCTATAGTAGAAGAGACTCGCCCCAGGTACAGCACAACGGGATCGCTCATGAAATCACGTAGCACCCGGATGGTCCAGATGGACTATATGTAATCTGAACCTTTCCCCCCTTGTTTTATTATTATTTTTTTACGGAATCCCACGTTTTAGGCTATGGAGATTCCGATTCTGAAAATTTTTTTTCAAAAATCTCATTTCAAAATTTCGATCACCCCCCCCCCCCCCGGTTTTTATATAGATCCACAGGGTAAACCTAACCCTAACCCTAACACTAGTTTTGTGAGATTTGGCTGTTATTTCTAGCATGTAAATAGCCTGCTTGGTGGGGGGTGGGGGGGTTGAAATTTTTCAAGAATCGGAATCTCCATAGCCTAAAACGTGGGATTCCGTAAAAAGAATTAATAAATAAGGGGGGGGGGAAGGTTCCGTCTCTACCATTGGTTGTTCCTAGAAAAGTAACGCTTTTCTAATGAAAGTGAAATACGACATGCGGAATACTTGTGAAAAAGGTTACAAGATAAAACAGATTAGATTACTGGGAGAACAGTGGTTACTTCGATGTTTCAGATGCAAACTTTCTTAGAAGAAATTAAAATAAACTAATGTGCGCCAGATCCTCTTCAAATATATTTCCTTTGGCATAAACTCATTTTAAAACGATTTGTGGCCAATAGAAATTACAATGTTCACGTCAGTAATTCATCCCATTTTCTTTTTACTCAAAGGTTTTTGGGCAGAGGTAAAGAATACGCAGACCATCCGTTTCCGTTTGAAATTAGTGACAAGAAGTCCGTCCCGCTGTTATGTTAATTTCTGGTAAAATAGATGATTTTATACGCACGCACACACAAATATACATAAAGGCATGTTAGTGAATGTAACGACAGGCATTTATATGGAAAATTACTAATATTCAGAATAGGCCGAAGAGAACGGATTTGATCAGATATATATATATACAGGCGAGCACGGAAACACTAGATGAGGAAAACTTCTTAGGCATGAAACGGAGCCTATGTGGTAGCTTGAGTTGTTAGAAATAGAAGCCAAATTTCCATCTCCCGTTTTAAATAAAACCAATATGTTGTCTAAGATGCACTATGTCCGAACAAAATAAGATGTGACCACAAATGAGACGTCTTTGACCATAGGTCTGCTCTTGCAGTTCTACTAATCTGGGTCTAAAACAGTAAATATGTAATGTATCGTATGCAGCCTGATTTACAAGCAAACATATATGCATTTGCTATAATCCCATACATTTTTACATATACAAATAAAATGTAGATTTTCGTACAATCATTTTGAAACTTGATAAAACGGAACGATTTTCAAATGTGGAAAATTATTCGAAACGAGTCATTGGTAAAATAGCATTCACTAAAAATTATATACTTTCATGAGTTTCGTTCATGCGGATTAGGAGGATAGAATCTTATCTGGTCGACACCAGAGCCTTCATAGATCGAGCGGCAAGAAATAGCAGCCAAATCTCCCTCTAATTACATTATACTATATCCGAAAGAGAGGAAAATATCGGATAATGTAGTCCTCGACACACAATGTCCAACAGCTAGAATGTCGGCTCTACCAGGACTGGTCCTGAGACTAAACTTATACTTTTACCACTATGTAACTTTGGTAAATTTTATAGAGACATTTTCGTTTACGGGTAGGTTGAGATTGTAATCACATAGTATCTCGTAGTGTTCAGACAAAAGATTTTTTTTTAAAAAAAGCACATATCAGGGAAAATAGATATCCTACCATTACTCAGCGAAAAGTTCATTTTATTTTACTCGGATCAAACTTTAAAACCTCAACACACACACACAGAGTCTTTACTTTATGGTAATCAATTTTCTATGGCCTGGGTTACTGAAGTGAAGGGTTGGCTCTTTTGTTAAATGCCCTTCTTTTTCTTCCTATGACGAAATCTAGTCTTAGTCATCCTGATTAGAACAAGCAGAGTTATGTACCTTGTTCAAAACACGTTCTTCATTACGATCATGTGGTCAGCAGTTAAACAGCTTAACGATGATACGTTTACATAAACACAGTTATTACTTCTTCTATGAACGGGGTGTGATTACATTATTAGTGACAAAAAAATAGTAAAATACTTTGTTACAAAAAACGGTATATTTATAAGAGACATGTAAGGGAGTGGTATCGTCCGAGATTAGGACGCCAGACTGGACCGCAGTTCTCGGTTCAAATCTTGCCAAAGCCAAAATCGATTGAATAAGTATCAAAAAGATATTGAAATCGATTCCTTCGCTAACAACCGTATCTTATGAGAGAAGGGCTCCTGTCTGATTACTCACATCTGAATCCACACTCAAGACACATCTCCAGTCAAATAATGTAACCCAAGATGCATTAATTTTGAGAATCTTTGTGGTCACTCCAACTACCATAAATAGTTAAGTCTCGAAAATTACGTCCTGCTGTCATAAAAGTACATTGGTTTATGTTATTTCTAGATGCAGTAAAAAACAAACAAAAAAAACGGACAGGATGGTTACGAATGGAATACCTTTAGTAATAAGACCATTTAATCACGTTTGACCCATGGCTGAATAATAATAGCTGACTTTTATCGCATCAAACCTAACAAGCAGCGTGTACAATACACATCCACCCAATCATATCTATGTAACAATTGTAGCTCGAAGATAATTATATAATCAATCTGCCAACTTTTTTTTCTTTTGGTAGTTTTTATTTCTTACCGATCATCAAGTCATTGGTTTCTTATGATGGCTACAAGTTAATATTTACTAGAGAAAATTCATGCCTACTTCTCAAGGGTATAACACCAAGTTATTGAAATTAGATTCATTCGCTGCTCTTCTATAATTTTTAAACTGAAGCCCCCCCCCCCTCCACCTCACCCCTTATCTCTATCGTTTCATTCTTTGTTCGATTTCTGTCAACATTCGTTTGTGTTGACTGACACGTTAAATAGATATTTTCCACTTGCGTTTAATAAGATTTTCTTTGTACATTTATCATTTTATACAAATGTCGCAGTTCTTAGACATCGTTAAAATATTAAACACTTCGTAGTATTGTTTCAGATCATACATACCGGAATGTGTTGCGTCCAACAGATATATGGCTATCATAACACACACAGATATATACATACGTACATATATATATATATATATATACACACATACTCACGAGAGCCTCTACGCGATAGCTCGATTTGCTCAAAATAGAAGCCAAATCACAGCTGTCTGAGAAAAGGAAGTTCACATAGATAATAATAGTGTAGGGTACACTTGTGCCTAAACAATATATAAAAATACAATGTGTATTTTGACCAGTGAACAAGGAAATTTTGAGCAGGCCAATGACCGAAGCTGTTCAAGACATGACCATCCAATCCTGCCCTTCCACCACGCCATCCCAGACAAAGTCTCTCGAACTACATTACTCAATGTTTTATTTGTTTATTTTTTTTAAGACAAAAACGTGCGAGTTGAGTGATATTTTGACTGCTATTTCTAGTTGAGAATAAAACGGAATAGAACAGAAGGGAAGGAAATTTTTTTTAAAAGAAGCGGATGTCGATAAATTGGACGGACCCCTTTTTCAGTGAATCTAAACTGCGTTTGATTGTGGTTTAACTTGCATTTTATAACAAACGATTTCAACAGAATGCAAAAGAAAAAGAAACATTTACTGATTATAAATAGAAATATAAAAACAATGAAAGACAATAATATATATATATATATCGAAATAATTGTTTTTAAAAGCGAGGGGTATCTCTAATTTTACTTCTTTGTTCTCCACTCAGTCCTTATTTTTCCGGTATGTTCTTTTAACTATTCCTACTGGCCCCTCTGTTTCCCACCATGTTTGTCGTTAGAGTTTTATATGTCTGTGTTGTATTGTATTATTTGTTGGGTTAGCCTTAGACTTTCATATCTTACCTTCCTTTGTCGCCCATCCTGATCAGATATCTTACTATTCTGGCGTGACGACGGCAAAGTGCTGAGTGCTTAATCCAAGATGGCAGATCTCGTTTTATCTCGTCTGATATCACCGACGATGACTTAGCAGAAAAAAAATAAAGCTACGAAATCTAAACATTTTTTCCCCCTCCAGAATTGGATGAAACACATTTAATAGAAATAAATATACTAATAAATTCGAGAAAAATAATTATATATATATGTATGTATATTCATACACATATATACATTAATATACAAATATGCGTGTGTGTATATCTATGTATGTGCGTGTAAGTGTATATGATGCGCATGTTTATCGTGAGCAAATGCATGTGTGAATGTGTGGACATACATTATATATATTTAAATATATACACACAGTGCAAAATACGCATGTATGATGGGTTGTGTATATAATTAAATAAGAATTTATATATTATATATCTACACACACACATAGAAATATATATGTATACATATACATACGCATTATATATATATATATATATATATATATATACATGTGTGTATAATATATATGTAAATATATATATGTATGTATGTATGTGTATATATATATAAGAATATATACCTTTTCGGATCTTGTGAATTTTCTGAAGTCCACGCCCCACCCCCTCGGAAAAGATTTTCCCCCACAAATTTCTTTATAATCGTAATCTATACCGTTTGAAAGGTATTTATATAAAATTTCATTAAAAAAAAAAAAAACATTTTCCTAAAAGTTATGAGGGGAAAAAAAAAAAGAAAGGAAGGCCAGCTGGTATTGTTACCGCGTCTGACAAAATGCTTGGCGGTATTTCGTCTGCTGTGACGTTCTGAGTTCAAATTCCGCCGAGGTCGACTTTGCCTTTCATCTTTTCGGGGTCGATAAATTAAGTACCAGTTACGCACTGGGGTCGATGTAATCGACTTAATCCCTTTGTCTGTCCTTGTTTGTCCCCTCTATGTTTAGCCCCTTGTGGGCAATAACGAAATAGGTATTTCTTCCGACCTTTTACGCTCCGAGTTCAAATTTCGCTGTGGTCGATTTTAGGGCGCAGGAGTGGTTGTGTGGTAAGTAGCTTGCTTACCAACCACATGGTTCTGGGTTCAGTCCCACTGCGTGGCACCTTGGGCAAGTGTCTTCTACTATAGCCTCGGGTCGACCAAAGCCTTGTGAGTGGATTTGGTAGACGGAAACTGAAAGAAGTCCATCGTATATATGTATATATATGTAGTGGACCTTGCATGCATGAAGTGGATTCGATCCACCATAGCCAAATTTAGGATCTTGTTCAAAACGGGGGCACCAGTTTTCATTTATGTTTTATGTAGTGTTTTTGGTACTGAAAGACTTTCAAACTTCGTATACTAATCTATTTTGTGTTATAGAACAGAAAAAAATTTTTGTATTCGGATTTATTTCATGTAAAAAAATTGTCTTATTTCGATAATTTCAACCAATTACTGACAAGTATTCAGCTGTTTACACTTACTCCTTTGGCACTTTAAGCGGTGTAAAGCGTATTTAATCTCCATTACTTCTGACATTTTGCAGAGGCAATACACGTGTGTTCGTTTTCCCTAACCCTAACCCTAATTGACTTGCTCCTTCCCTCAAAAATCATGCCTTGTGCCTATAATAGAAAGGTTTATTCGCTACTGCCAATATGCTTCAGCCATTTTTTGACAAGGAAATAATAATTTTATCACCGCCGAGAATCGTTTGTTTACGTTGTCAGCAGTTAATTTCTACGGCTGAATGGACGTCAGTCATTGGTTGAAATTACAGAAATACGACAACTTTAACATGAAATAACTTGCGATGTACGTTTTTTGTTAAGAAGACTAAGAGAAAAAGATGTTTTATATGACACATTCTACCAGTGTCCCAAGTTTCAAAGTGTTTCGTTAAGAAAATACTGGTGCCCCCGTTTTGAACAAGATCCCAAATTTAAAATAACACTGCAACTAGAACTTTTCCCACGGTGGAACAATGGTTTTTCTCTGACAGCAGTTTTACATTTTCCAGATGCCTTTAGCTAGGCCAAAATAATGTCTTCACCACTTGACCCTTTCTAACCTTTACTACTTCACCAAAAGCTAAAATAGAGATAACAAGACCACTAACTAAATCTATTGTTCTCAATGATATGTCTATCCTTCTAGATAGTTATAAAAGCAAGAAAACCCCAAGCAAAAAGTTAGTTCAGTCACCAGTCGGTGACGACTCAGTGAGAACGAAGTCTGGCTGACCAGCTAGAACCTTGGTCAGAGAGAGAAATGAAGTTTACTATCAGCAACTGCGAGACAATACTGCACACAGTATAACTTTCACTAGCTCTAATTCTATTCTCTTACAACATCATTCTATCTCTCTCTGTAATTTCTACTAAACAATGAAGAGGACACAAACACAAACTTTACTTCGCATGCTCTTGGATTTATCATAACCTGCCCGTGGAGGCAAGGTATTGTAATGTAACGGTAAATAAATATTTCCTTAAAACTTCATGTATTGTCCATCATTCACATCTTACAACATGCAATTATAACAAATTCTTATTGTCACAACTGCTGACTCCGACATCATCATAATATTGTTTACAAATCAATTTCTCCCATTACAAATGCTGACCCCGAACAAGAGAATTGCAGCCTTCATAAAATCTAACCGTTTTATATATATATATGTGTGTGTGTGTGTGGTAAGTAGCTTGCTTACCAACCACATGGTTCCGAGTTCAGTCCCACTGCGTGGCATCTTGGGCAAGTGTCTTCTACTATAGCCTCGAGCTGACCAAAGCCTTGTGAGTGGATTTGGTAGACGGTAACTGAAAGAAGCCCGTCGTATATAAGTATATATATATATATATATATATATATATATATATATATATATATATATATATATATATATATGTGTGTGTGTGTCTGTGTTTGTCCCCCCTAGCATTGCTTGACAACCGATGCTGGTGTGTTTATGTCCCCGTCACTTAGCGGTTCGGCAAAAAGAGACCGATAGAATAAGTACTAGGCTTACAAAGAATAAGTCCTGGGGTCGATTTGCTCGACTAAAGGCGGTGCTCCAGCATGGTCACAGTCAATTGACTGAAACAAGTTAAAGAGTAAAAGAGGGAAAAACATCAGATCTTGTGAATTTTCCGAAGGCCTTTCCCCCTCACCTTCCGTTGCTTTCCCTGAATTTTTGTTTTCATATTCGTTCCCTACACCTTTTTTTTTTACACCCGTTACACTATTTTCTCTTTTCTTTTTCGATTTTGTTTGCGGGTAATAATGTAAACATTAACCGTTAAACGTTTTATACAGCAGACGTCCCTGTGTATTCCTCCTCCTCCTAATCATTCGTTTGAGGACAACAATACAAGGTTACTGTAATTTGATTTATGTTGATCCAGGTTAACATTTGTACGTGTCTGTTTGTGTAACGTCTTGATTACATCAGACGAAACATGGCTTGTTTACGATGGCTTCATTGGAATGACAGAGAAATCAGTCGGTGTTCCTTAAATGTGTTTATAATATATTATAGTATGTCAAAGAGACAATTTCGATGAACAGGTGGTAACCAGATAAGCGGCGGTGGGTAGAATGTAGTATTTATAAAAGAAATTAAAAGAGAGGGAGAAGAAAGTGTTGAGGTACGAGGGGGACTTTTTTTCTCTCGTTTGTTTTTGGTTTTGTTTTTAAACATTGCCACGTTTGTATTTTTCGACTTCTTGATTGTACTTAGAGTAGTCAACATTCATGTTATGGTAGCACATACAGGACGTAATACATCAACGATTAAAAGTACAGATTTCAATAGCGAAAACACCAGGATGGTTTAAGAAACTAGCTTGAGTGAAGGACAATCAGAATTATATAAGATGACAGAACATGAAAGAGACGGAGGGAGCGGGGAAGAAAGAAGAAGCAACAGACAAATAGACAGACAGACACTGATTCTGACTGAGAAAACTATGACCAGAAGGCCCCCAAACGCGACTATCCTCTCTTTTATATTTCAGGAGTAGTCTATCTAATATTGCATTATTCAATGTGGTCTTCAAGAGCACTTTTAGCAAAATATTATGATTTAGGAGAAATTTGGCTGCTATTTCTAGCAAGACAATACATACAACAGGAGGCATGGGCAAACTTTTCCGTGAAGCGGACCGCATGAGACATGGCTCATCATGCGATGGGTCACACCGCTAAAAGCATTCAAGGTAATTTTTCATTAGGCGTGCCATTCAGAGAGCCCCGTGATCCGCAGGACTCTGAACGATATGCATGTGGCTCGTAGGACCCAGTTTTCCCACGACTAATACAGAAATTGATTTGTTGGCTCTTGTATGAGTGTGTGCGAGATAATATTTATGGAACGGGAGTGAAATGGAGAGGGGCGAGGAAACGAATGCCACGTGATCCATTTGTCGTTAGAAAATCACTTAGAGTCTTTAGCACCATGTAGTATATCTAGGACGTAAGAACTGTCGTGCTTGTCTCAGTCTTGTGACCTAATAAAAAGGCTGTATGATGGTATCCTTATTGCTGATACTGACTCCAGTGAACCATCATCTTACCATCTATTTACAGCTTGACAGACTGATCCATTAACAGCTGTCTTAACCAGAAACAGAACACTGCATGACCTTGTATATAAAACGTGACGTTAGATCAACACATCCAGGACAATTCTCCGTGGTGTGAATCAGAACAAAAAAATGTTGGGGTGGTAGTATCACAGGGAAACTCAAATTTAAAATAGATATAAGCAAAGCATTAGCGTCTTAAGCTTATGAGACATTTTGACACAGCCGTTTTGGCATCGCTGCTTTGGCGCCACCCATTTGGCGTGCTGATTCGATGTTGATTTATTTAACATCAGATGCTTTAATGTTTCTCCCCCTCTCTCTCTCTATCTATCTCTCTATCTATCTATCTATCTATCTATCTATCTATCTATCTATCTATCTATCTATCTATCTATCCATCTATCTATCTATGTGTGGGTGCATCTTGTTATCTTTGTATGTGGTATATATGTGTAATGTCTCTCTCTCTCTTTCCCTCTTTTTTCTCTATCACTTTCACTCTTTCTATCTATACAGGTAAATTTCTGCACGCGCGTGTGTCTTTGCCTCTAGTGGCAAAACCTACTGTCGTCAATACTGGTTAAATAACCAATCGGCCAAATAGTTAGCGTCCGATCAGATGCGTCCAATCAGCTTATTCCTGCTTCTTAAAGATATCATCTCCTTTTCAGTTACGTAAATGTGATCCTTCAATGTTTTGATGGATTGTTCTCTCACACTTATTATATCAGGTTTTCAGTAATATATGGGGTGCTCTTCAAAGAGAAGGAGAAAAAGAGAGGGAGAGAGAGAGAGAGAGAGAGAGAGAGAGAGAGAGAGAGAGAGAGAGAGAGAGAGAGAGAGAGAGAAACAGACAGAAACAGATAAACAAAGTTTTCAGCTGTTTGGCCCCGAATTGATTCTGACTGAGAAAACAATGATCAGAAGACGTCATTCTCCCAGTTTTCTTCTTATTCCACTAAAGAAAAAAAAACCGTCATATCGCCCTTCTTTTACATTCTCTTTTTTCACTATCTCTTTCTTTCTTTTGCTACCTCCATCTTCCAATGCCATTAATGGTCCATATCTACTACACTTATGATTCTGAGAGAGCTGCTATATATATATATATATATATATATAAGCAATGTTAATTCTCTAAATGAAGTATTAACAGTAACTGCACGATAAAGTGTAGTATATTGCCACTTAAGTGTGGCTGACCCCTAGGGGTGGATGTTACTGTTGCTTTTAGCTCCAGGAGGACATCTCCTCCAGCTGGCTTATCGACACACTACTGTGTCCTGTTTGCCAAGGGAAGTTATCAACTTAACCCTCACCACTCAAAAAAAAAAATCTTGGCTTAGTGCCAAAATTTGAAACCAATATTTTATTCGTTGGCAAGCTATTAACTTCTCGTTCTTGTACTCTATCTATAATCCTTATTGGTGTCCACTCCAGAAATCGCAATGAAGTGAGCACGGTGAAGTAACTATAGTTTTGGCCTATACCTTGCCTGTTTAGCCAGCCTTTCGAGGCTGCTTGTCTTTTGATGCATACTCCTTGCAGTAGGGTCCTCGACTCTATCAAATTGTATATTCTAATCACCAAGATATTGTCCAGCTAGAAGAATCAGCCAAACCATGGGCGGTAATGCGGCGAATGGCTTCGCTCCAGCTTGCCGCAGGATACAATATAGTTGTAAAAGTTAAAGCTAGAACCGTACAAAGCTGGTAGTAAGCACAACCAAGTATGAAATATAGGCCCCATTTTTTTTTTTTAATTGACTCCTTCAATTGCTGCCTCTAACCGAAGAGAGAATTTCCTTTCAGAATTAGAGGCCCAGGTTAATAGCCTTCCCAACACCCTTGACTTCGCTCTGTACGGGCCGAGGTAAGGGTACCGGTTGTCAGATTCCGGAACAAACGCATACTAAATTTTGAGTGAGGAATTTGGAAGCCATTCCAGTTAATTTATGCCAGTGCCATGAGATATGGGAGGTCGATTGTCCGACAAAGGTGATAAGTTTGTACCCGCCATATGGAGCTATTTTATGGGGCAACGGGAGCTCATCCCTAATTGCCCTGCTCTTGTTACACTGAATTTAAGCCTTATCGTTATTTGTTTTACAACTTCTCGGTACGTTTTCAATTCCAGGTTGAAGCCGTTTCATTTCGCCTCTTTCTGTACTGCTGGTAGGATAAGGATGGATGCTATACTTCCTGTCCACACACCAACATATATCCTAAAATATATGACCCTTTTACTTAATCAAGAAAAAACTTGGCCACCGTGAGGCTGCACAGGCAGCACAAGAATGAGAGCACAAAATCCCGTGTTAGATATCTCAAGTTTATTTTAATCCATTTACGAGTTCAAATCCTACAAGAGTCGACTGAGCTTTTCATCTTTCTAAGGTTGGTATAGTTAATACCATTCTTTTCTACTCTAGGCACAAGGCCCGAAATTTTGGGGAAGGGAACCAGTCGATTGGATCGGCCCCAGTATGCAACTGGTACTTAATTTATCGACCCCGAAAGGATAAGTCGACCTCGGCGGAATTGAACTCAGAACGCCAAAACAGACGAAATACCTCTAAGCATTTCGTCCGGCGTGCTAACATTTCTGCCAGCCCGCCGCCTTATAGCTAATACCCTTCATACATTGACATCAATTCTCCGTTCCCAACCAGTTTGCGATCGTGTGTTATTGTAAGAAGTCCGAAGGCGCAAGCATAACTGTGTTGTTAAGAAGCTCGCTTTGTAATCACGAGGTTTGGGGTTCAATCCTGTTGCGCGGCATCTTGGGTGTCTTTTATGATAACACCTGAGCCGACCAATATTTTGTGAGTGAAATTGGTAGACAGAAACTGCGAGGAAACTCGTCAGTGCTCTATTTGTGTTTTCCTTCCTCCACTACTTGACAACTGATGTTGGTTTGTTTACGTTCCTGTGACTTAGTGGTTCGAAACCGATAGAATAAGTACCAGACTTAAAAAATAAATGCTGGAATAGATTTGTTCAACTAAACACTTCAAAGCGGTGTTTCAGTCAGTAGACTGCGGCCATGCTGCAGCACCACCTTGACGAATTTTAGCCGAACGAATCAACTCCAATACTTTTACCGAACTACTAAGTTACGGAAACACACACACACACACACACATATATATATATATATATACGATGGGCCTCTTCCAGTTACCGTTCACTAAATCCATTACCAAGGCTTTGGTCGGCCCGAGGCTGTAGTAAAATATATTTGCCCAAGGTACCACGCAGAGAGACTGAACCTGGAACCATATGGATGGGAAACAAACTTTTTACCACACAACCACACTGCCCAGAATTTGATCGCAGAAATATACTGGTGCAAACGAACCAGCATCCTGCACTTCTTTCTCAAAGCTTTTCTTGGTCACTTACTTTTAAATGTATTGTTTTCTTTTAACAAGACACCCTGCATTGTGCATTGAGGGTAAGATAGAATTTTGTGACGTTTATCTTACTTGGAAAGACATTAACAATGAAACAGCTGCAGTAGAAATTTGAAATCGTGTTGCACATTTAGCTTGTTAAAAGAAACTTACGTCTTGTTTACTGTGAATAAACTTAAGGTCGGTATTTATTATGGAAGAGGAGTGGAAATAGTGTGATGGTAAATGCCTTTCACAAAATATTTAAAATATCGGATCTATTTTAAAACGGGGCCACATTTTTCATTAATGTTTTACGTAGTGTTTTTGGTACGGAAAGACTTTCAAACTTCGTATACTTATCTATTTTGTGTTATAGAACAGACAAATATTTTTGTATTCGAATTTATTTCATGTAAAAAATTGTTTTATTTCGATAATTTCAACCAATCACTGACAAGTATTCAGTTGTTTATATTTACTCCTTTGGCTGATTAAGCGATGTAAAGCGTATTTAATCTCCATACCTTCATTTTATTTGCTTTTTTTCATTTTAAATTTGCTTTAACCCTAACCCTAACCCTAGGGTTAGGGTTAGGGTTAATTGTTTCAGAATCGTTTGTTTATGTAGTCGGCACTTAATGTATATCGGCTGAATGGACGTCAGTGATTGGTTGAAATTACAGAAATACGACAACTTTAACATGGAATAACTTATGGATTTCTTTTTTTTTTAAAGAAGACTAAGAGAAAAAGATGTTTTATATGACACATTCTACCAGTGTTCCAAGTTTCAAAGTGTTTCGTTAATGAAAAATGTGGCCCCCGTTTTAAAAAAGATCCAAAATATCTTATCGTTGTAATTAAAAGGAGACAACTTGACTTTCTCCACCGTGAGTGATTTTAAAAACTACTTTATCTCAAATTATCGGCAAGCTAGCTACTCTTCTAAGAGCAACCTTTGTCCACGAAGTCTTCCATAAAGAAATTAATAAAACAAACAAATGAATCAATAAAATTCCGCCACGACGTAAGAGTCACGTGGAAAGCAGAAAACAACAACAGTCAGCTGTTTGTTGTAATTCATTTCTTTAAAGTTCCTCTACACATTGCGACACGTCACTTAGACTGATAACTTTCGAAAACAACGTTGTTGACATCATTATAACTACAACAACCTATTAGGGTAAAGAATTGTCTGCACTGTCACTACATCAAATATATTAATAAATTCTTATATACTTAGAACAAACAGAAAATTGTTGAGTGAGACTTGATTCCTCGAAATTATTCGGATACGGAGACAAACACTTTGCATACACGGATAATTGAATAATAAAATAACATTTAAGAAACAAGTTAATAATGTCTTCGCACGAAGAAAAACCAGAATACACAGATGACTTTGACGAGTATGATATTAACCAAGAAAAGTTTATTCACTCCAGTCACAGTGGTAAAGGACGGACAAAGAAAGAAGCTTGTTTACATACCAACCATGCCGATCCCGGTGGACATACACGCAAAGCTGTTACTAAACTTATTAATAACAGTCATAACACCCAGAAACCACATACTCCGACTGGGGAGGGTCAGGCATCAAAAAAAGTGAATGATGGCATCTGAAATGTAAGTAAAAATCACACGCACACACGTGTGTGTGTGTGTTTAAATGTATCTTTGTGCAGTAACGTAACTGGGAGGGAAACGTGTTGCATCGAAAAAGATGCCAGCAGAGCGGGAACATTTCTTTGGGGCCGGCACTCTTGTGCTTGGGTGTCACACACTCTAAGTCGCTTCACTGTCTATGCATATATGCAAGTATATATATCTCATATATCTTTGCGTGTATATTTATGTATTTATGCATATACGTACGTATGTATGCATGTATATATGAATTTATGCATGTGTTCCCTTCCCACACATACAGTAATCAACTTCGCGTTACAGAAACTCTGTTTACGGAATTTTGCACCTGAAAATTGTAAAGTATGAACGCTGTTTTCTGGATACAGCTTGTAATTCCACCTTTTCAGAAATTCAGGTAAACTTTTACAATTTTATAAACTAAAATCGTAATGCATGTACATGTATTAAAATATTGTGTGATCCTTCGGTATTGGTATACAGGGTGTCGGTATGAAGAAACGACGTCATTCACCCTCATTTTCAGCCTAGCTTCTTCAGCTATGTTATGAGGGTAGGTTGTGTGGGTGAGTGATGTTGTCTACAAATACCGAAGGATTGCTACACATTGTCTTTAGAAATATACCTTTAGCGAGGAACATTAATAGGTGGAGGTAAAGAATACATACACCGCCCGTTTTCGGCATAACAAAAACCCTATCCCTCAACCCTAACCACCGAGTATTCTTTACTTTCGCCCTTTAATATGCATGGTCGTCACCATTCTGTATAGAGTTTCGTTGCTCATAGCTCACCAAATCCCTTTTCGGTAAATTTTTATATTAACACCCGCACGATTTTAACTAAGAAAAACATCTATAAGACTAGTTTATAAACATCGAATGGCTATGGGGGTCCACCAGAATAGAATAGTAACCAAGGGGGTCCATAAGTAAAAATGTTTGAGAACCCCCTGCTTTAGATGGAAATCAGAAAAATGAATACGGTGGAGGTGTATTGCCAATGAGGGGTGGAGGTGCTGAATGACGTGGGAGAAAGTACTGTGTGATAAAAGTTAGAAGCAATACACACACCAACAATATTTTTGTCAACATCTACGTTTTTCTTCCTTGTCCACCGTGGACCAATTCAACCGATTTTATTTTTCACTGCTCTCATTATTCTTGCCAACTCCTACGTGTGCTCTCTTCTGCTCTTGTTGGTGTGTGCATCAATTCAACTAACCTTCTTGTTTCTAGCTTTTATCACACAGTACTTTCTTCCACGTCATTCAGCACCACCACCCCTCATTGGTAATACTCGTCCACCATATTCATTTTCTGATTTCCGTCTAAAGCAGGGTTTCTCAACCACTATGGACCCCTTTGATTACTATGTTAGAGAAAGAAGCCTAGCTGTTTCTTGCAATAAATACCAGTACATACATCTAAAGCAAAACATTTTCAGGGCCCCTTGAAATACTATTGTGGATCCCCAATTTACTATTTTGTTGCGTTGACCCCACAAAAATCTTATATGGACCCCGGTTGAGAACCACTAACCTAAAGTAATAGGACCACTTCATTTTGTGAACAAAGAATATCACTCTTCGTGAATGCAGAACATCACGAGTACGACTTGCTGTGTCTGTCACCAGAACTGTTAGATTTAACTACAAGCACAAGCTGTATAGTACATTGCTCTTTCAATTTGACTGAAAAGAGGTCATCAAGAGGAAAGCAAGGCAGTAGAGCAAAGATGGGTCATCATGAAAGTTATGTTGAACTTTAAACCTTTGCAAAGGATTTTACAAAGGATTTGTGTGCAAGAAACAATTCCAAGCACATTAACGTTTACAATGTCTACTGAGTGCCAATAATAACGACACAATAAAACAAATCAAGTGTTAAAGCAGTTACTCTGTTAACTGCTCAGACACAATCTATTGTCCTAGATGTGATATGATGCAATAACATGGAGTGTGTTTGTTAGTATGTTTCCTTTTTTTTATGTATTGGTTGAATTCGCGGGACCTTTATGCGTGCATACAGTGTGTGTAGGGGTACAATATATGTGGGGGATTCTATTGGGGGTGAGGTGGGGGTGGAAAAAAGGCTATTGGGTAGGTGTGTTTGTGGGTGCATTAGTGTATGTTCTGGTCAAACTATTTGCTGGACTCCCAGGTATTAGTGGAGGGCCAAAGTTGGGGGACTGGTGATTATAGGCATTATGGGGCACCCAGGTATGATAGAATGTACTTCCTCTCATGTGGGCAAGGATTAAAAATTTCACTTCTGCTATTCAGGTAAATGCCTGGGTGTTGGGTGCTCTCTAAAATCGCTCTTTTCTCAACCAGGCATAACCTGCACTTTCTGCTGCTTTTGAAGTGTGCTTTGCATTTCTCCAGAATCTTCCACTTAATGCTGTACTTGGTGGTGCTTTTTTTCAAAAACTAAATGTGGCATTACACCTCTCTAGGATTTTGAAGGAGGACTTGTGGTTCTGAAGGGGCCTTCAGTTGCTTCCATGTACTTTTGCACGTTTGGTTGCCCATTTGGTCCTATGGCTGTTACCACTGTTCCTCATATACAACAGTCTCCATGTTATAGTAGCCATTCAGTGGACATGTTGCGTTATCCCTACCTGAGAATCTTGCCACTGTCTCAGGTGTGGGCCTACTTACTAATTTCTTTTTTTATAGTGGGTGCACTGCTAAAAGGAAAACTCAAGGTATGCATATTGAATATTTTGCTGAACCTATTGGTACAGGGGAAGTACTTGTCTACTAGACTAAAGAAAATCTTACCTATGCAAATTTTAACACTGCACAGGTAAGATAAAAGAAGGGCAGTGTGAACCGCAACACTTTGTGGTGGCACTTTCTCTTGCATGATGATGATGATGATGATGATAGAAAATATGACTGAGGCATGTAGGGGTGGTCATATAATGTTCTATGTACTTTGAGTAAATATATAAACTGAAGGCATAAAAGTTAGGGGTGGGCCAGAGCCCCAATATTTAATTTATTCGCACTCTACTTCTGAAAATATTAACAGCTCTCTTTTTCTTTATTCTTTCTGTCCTTTTCCCCTCTCTTTCCTTCCTCCTTCCATTCATCCTGTTTTTTCCTTTCCTTCCTCCTTTATTTCCTTTGTTTATTCCTATTTTTCTTCTTTTCCAACTTTCTTTCTTTCCTCCTGCCTTCCTTTCTTTCCTTCCTTCTTTCTTTCTTTCTTTTAATATGAAAACTGTAACACTAGACTGAATCATTACAGTGATAAAGATCAAACTGTGACAGAAATATTTAATCATTATTATTATTATTATTATTATTATTGCTAATATTACTTTACTGATAACAAACACCTCTAGTTCCAAAGTTCTTTACACTTGACACATCAAGGCTAGTGGTTATGATTAGCTCAAAGATATCTTTTAGTTCCTTCCTTTGTTTCAGTCATCACGTAGTACTTACTACCTAATGGTATCTTTTACTTGTTTCAGTCATTAGACTGCGACCATGCTGGGGCACCATCTTGAAGGGTTTTAGTTGAATGAATTGACTCCAGTATATTTTATTTTTATTTTTCTTTTAAAGCCTGGTACTTATTTTCTCTGTTAGTCTCTTTTGCCGAACTGTTAGTTTATGGAGAATTAAACAAACCAATACCAGTTATCAAGCGGTGGGGAGGGACAGACACACACACAAACACACACACACATA
This sequence comes from Octopus bimaculoides, assembly GCF_046866305.1. Lineage (NCBI taxonomy): Eukaryota > Metazoa > Mollusca > Cephalopoda > Octopoda > Octopodidae > Octopus > Octopus bimaculoides. The sequence continues at coordinate 75,874,677 of NC_142934.1, read as the reverse complement.
ACAGCCTTCTTTCAGTTTCCATCTGCCAAATCCACTCACAAGGCTTTGGTTGGCCTGAGGACATAGAAGAAGGCACTTGCCCAAGGTGCCATGCAGTGGGACTGAACTTGGAACCATGTAGTTTGGAAGTAAACCTCTTACCACACAGCCACACCATAAATGTGTTGTAATGGTTGTATGTTACTTTCTTGATGTTAACTCTTATTTAACATGTCTGTGAGTCTTCAGGTGCAAAGAAAACATCCTCATCCGTACCTCTGTTGTTTAGGTCCAGTTCAACCCGTTCATGCCTCTTGTTGTTTTAGATGCTTATTGCACCTATGGTCAGTAACTTTCCATCAATGACCAGCCCAATTTTTCATTCAAATTGAATGTTTCTAGGACCCTATGTTTCAAACTGTCCTTCATTTTTAGACAACAGGGTGTAATTTGAAGATTTCACTGTTATTTCTAGCAGGTTGGACAATTATGTAAAGATACTCTCATATTGAGTTGTAGTGTGTCTACAAAACAGCAGCAGTGTGTTTCACAAAGATTAAGTTGTCTTTTATTCATTGGCCTTGGCTGGCTGCAACCACTGACTAGCTAGCAAATAAACCATCTATTTATAACTGATGTCTGTCAAAGAAAAGGCTCCAAAGATGTAATTGTTAATAAAATTTCAACAAATCTATTGTCTTGTTTTGCTGGTCAACTAGCTACTGATAAAAAAGCAAAATAGTTCTCAATGTGTTTATCAGAAATTTACTCATGTCACCAATCCTTGACAAAATCCTGTTTATTGTTTAGTTCTTTGTACATCTGAACTCAGTCATTCAGGTCTAGTTCCTAGGCAGTGAGTTGGTATTTGGTTCTACCAATATTCCTGCTACAGGCATGGGTATGTGGTAAGAAGTTTGCTTCTCAACTATATCGTTTTGGGTTCAGTCTCACTGTGCACCTCTTTGGATATGTGTCTTCTTCTGTAGCCTGAGGCTGACCAAAGCATTGTGAGTGGATTTGGGAGACAAAAATTGAAAGATACCATACATGTGTGTGTATTTGTCCCCCACAACCATTTGACAACCAGTATTGGTTCATTTACATCCCCATAACTTGGCAGTTTGGCAAAAGTAGGGTGATAGAATAATCATCAGACTTTCAAAAAGATAGCCTTGGGCTTGATTTATTCATCTAAACCTTCAAGGCAGTGTCCCATTATGGCATCTGTCCAATGACTGAAATGAGTAAAAAAAAAAAAGCAACAAGCTTCCTTACAGTTTCCATCTACCAAATTTACACACAAGGCATTGGTCAGCCGAAAGCTATAATAATGTGGCACTGGGATGAATATGTATGTATGTATGTATGTATGTATATATATATATATATATATATATATATATATAGTCCAAGGTATCACACTGTGGTACTGAACCTGAAACCAGAGAGTTAGGAAGTAAAGTTATTAACTACACAGACATGACTTGTTTATAAGCAAACTTTCAACAGAGTTTAAAAAAGAAACAATAAAAAACGAAACAAAATCACAAATTGAAGTTTTGAAATAATTAATTAAATCAATTATTTTTTTCTCCAGGAACTAAATAATACTAAAACAAAAAAATAGATAAATATTGTATTCATTCTTTTTTATAAACTTGAGAACTCTCCAGCAATGAGAGGGAATAAGAGCACAGATTTAAGAATCATCTTGAAAGGGAAACCAAAAAAACAGTTGGAAGTTTCAAAAGCTGTATAAAAAAAAAATACAACTAAAGATTCATCACTATCCTCATTTAATGTTCATATTCCATGCTGGCATGGGTTGGACAGTTTGACAGGATCCAATGGGTCCAGCAACTACATGGTGCTCTAGTGTCTGTTTGGCATGGTTTCTATGGCTGGATACCCTTCTTAATGTCAACTACTTTACAGTGTGTAGTGGGTACTTTCTTTTTTTTTTTGTTTTTTTTTGTGCCACCAGCATAAGTGAGGTCACTATGCAGCTTGCAAGACTACAAAACTTGAGTTTGGAATTGGAGTTTTATGGTTGGAGAATGAGTAGAGAGGGGTCAAGTATGAAAGAAAGGGGTCAGAGAAGAGCAGGCTCCATGCTGTGGAGGAGTGATATAACAAAAAAAAAAAAAGAAAAGCACAGGCATGCCTGTGTGGTAAGAAATTTGCTTCTCAACCACATGGTTCTGGGTTCAGTCCCACTGCAAAGAACCTCGGGCAAGTGTTTTCTACGATAGTCTCAGGCCAACCAAAGCCTTGTAAGTAGGTCTAGTTGATGGAAACTAAAAGAAGCCTGTCATATATCATCCTCATCATCATCCTTAACATCCATTTTACATGCTGGCATGGTTGGTTAATTTGATGGAGAGCTGCACCGGGTTCCAGTCTGATTTGGCTTGGTTTCTATGGCTGAATGCCCTTCCTAATGCCAACCACTTTACAGTGTATGTGTGCTGGGTGCTTTTAATGTGACACTGGGATGAGTATGTATATATATATATATATATATATATATATATTTTATGTGTGTCTATGTTTGTCCCTCACTACTGCTTGACAACCATTGTTGGTGTGCTTACATCCCTGTAACTCTGGCAGTTTAGCAAAAGAGATCAATAGAACAAGTACCCAGTTTTAAAAAAATAAAGTACTGGGGCCAATTTGTTCGACTGGAATTCTTCTAGTCATTACCCCACCACTGACACAATCTTATGACTGAAACATGTACAAGATAACCATAATTCCACAGCCTCGTGATTTATAATAATTCTAGAAAGATTTTAAAGTTTTCTTTTTATTTTTATTTTCAGGAATTTTGTAATACAGAAGAAATTTTGCAGACACTTGATCCTGACCAAAAAAAAAAACTTGAAAATGCTTAATTCAAGCAGACTACAGGCTTCTGTATTCTGTTTCCTATGGACTTGAAATCATTTATTTTTATGTTTTGTCTATCATTCTTTCTATTATTTTTACTTTACAATTAGTGTGGTTTGATTACAAACTTGCATATGGTTTCTTCAAGGTGACTGTAATTGTACATTTTTTAATTCTATTTTTATATATTTTTTTATTATTTGTTAATTTTATAATGGTCCTTTTTTTATGTTTTCAGCTGAACTGTCATGTTTAATTTATGAAATGGAAAAAATAAATAAGAAACTGTAACTACAACAGTTAGTACTAAAGTAGGGAATAGGCTATTTCTAATGTTCACAATAAATTGTGTTTATTTTAGTTTCTCATACAAATTACACTGCACTACACACACATACACTGTTTGTAATATGATCTTTGTAGCAAGTATAGTGAGGAGAAGAATTCTGCATATTTTGACTTTGTTAAAAATCTAATGACATTAATGTCAAAACACGTTTAGTGACATGTAACAAGATAAATATATCAATTACTTTATTTGGAACCAGCTGAATTTGTAACTCTAATTTATAAACACACACTTGTCTCCCTCTTTACTCCCATGCATCACACACACACACTTTTAAGCACATATATTTAATTATATTTTGAATTTAGATAAAATACATTGACCGATTTGTTTTAATATGAAACATGTCATCTTGTAATTAGCATAATGAATTTCTATGCATAAATATTTTGTTTCCTTTTCCTTAATAACCAATAAATTTAAATGAAAAGCAATGGTTTCTCTTTTTCTGTGAATATTTAAATTCTAGAAAAATAATAACACTGGAAAATGATTGGATAATCAAAATACATATTAATGATGTGTGACTTAACAATGGAAGGAAATTATTATAAAGTTCTTTATAAAAATGGAGAAATAAAACAATAACAAACCAAAAACTAGATTTATCACTTTCTCTTTGCTAATGCATTCATTGGCATCAATTGAATTTGTGAATATGTTTATATATTGTGAAGGCACGTGGCGTAGTGGTTAGAGTGTTAGACTCATAAACAGTAAATTGTGGTTTCAATTCTTGAACTGGGTGGGGTATTGTGTTTTTGAGTGAAATACTTTTTCTCATTGTTCCAGTCCAGTCAACTGTAAATGATAATTCTGGGATGAACTGGCATCCTGTTCAGGGGGAATGTTTTGATCTCGGCCACTTACACACCAAGGAATTTGGGTAACCAGCCTTGTCCTAGATCAGACACTAAGACATGATAGACACTAAGGCATGATGTATGTAGGTAGATGAGTTTAATAGTGTGTAGTTTACTGTTTGACAGCTCAGTAGTCAAACAAAACACTTTGTTTCATGTTGTTCCAGTCCTACTGGCTGTAAATAAGTAACCCTGTCATGAATCTGTATCCTATTCAGAGAGAATATTGTGATCTCAGTCACTTATTTGCTATGCATAAGTAGCCTCATGAGTCGTAGATTACTGTAATCCCTCGCCATATCACAGTTCACTTCCCGCGGTTTATTATTTAAGCTTCTGTCAATTCCTCCATGGTGTTGTTTTGCATTTCTAATAAAAATAAATATATGCAAATTATAAAAACAATAAAAAACCAGAGCACTCAGAGAGCACAAACCTCTGCCAAGGTAACACCAACGTCCTTTCAACAATTAGCCAGAGATAGTTTTTAAAATGAGAGTATCTGAAATAAACTCGACTGCTCTCACAAACAAGAATACTAAAAATGAACCCGACAATTCTCAAAAATTAAGTAAAAGAACAGGAAAAATAATCCAGAATCCATGTCCAGTACTGGATTGATCCCAAAATCTAATCAATTCATGCCAGTCACAAAGCCAAACATTCCTGAAAGTTTCATTCAAATCCAACCAGCAGTTCTTGAGACATCTTGTCCATAGACAAACAAACAGACATGACTGAAAATAATACTTCCGCCTTCGCTAAGACAGAAGTAAAAATATATAGCACAGCACTGTTTCTACTTCACAGGTTTTCACCTATCATTGGGAGTCTTGTAATGTAACACTCGTGACAGTCAAGGGATTACTGTATACACTAAACCATGATAGAGTTAGCTGTATATAAGCTAGCTGAGTTAGTAGTGAGTGGTGTACTATAAGGAAGTTCAATAGTTGAAAAACTATCACCAGTACAGTGCTGAAGGTTAGGCCAAGATATTTAACATCTTCAAAACTAAAATGGTGGTTTGGAAGAAATGGTAGTGTTGGGCAAAATGTTATGATAGTTTGTTCTGAGTTCAGATCTCACTGTAATCAGTTTTATCTTTCACCCTTCTGAAGTCAATAAAGTCACTCTTAGTGGTTTAATATTCTCCACTCACAAGGCTTTGGTTCTACTGTGGCTCTGGACTGACCAAAACCTTGTGAGTGAATTTGGTAGACAGAAACTCTGTGTGTGCACCTGTGTATGAGTGTCGCTCTTTGTATTGACAGCACACAATTGATATAAACGTGTATCACCATTATACAAGCAGTTTCTCTCGTTTCCAGTCTTTCAGGAAATCATATCTGGCCATGAGGAAATATATATTAACTTGCTAGATGAGGGTTGGCAACAGGATGGGCATGCAGCTGTTGAAAATCTTCCTCAACACATCTGACCTCTGCAAGCATAGAAAAATAGATATGAAAATCATAATGGCACTGATGATACTATTAAACCTAGATGTTAATGGAATTATAATAGGAAAGTACAGGCAGTTGTAGGTAAATAGTGTGAATTTGTATAACTCATTGCTGTCTGAATGTTTTAGTGTACATACACATGAGAAGGTACAGTTCATTGTTATATGAGCATTACATTATATTTCAGTGCTTTGTTTAAGTCCTGCTATAAAGAAGAAAGTATACCTTCAGCTTAGATTATCATGAGGCTCTGAGTCATCTGGATTTCTGAGGTATTAAGTGATAAGACTATGACTCACACTAGAATAGCACAACTGTCTTTTACAGAGTTACCTCCTAGCTGTTGCTTGAACTTATTTTCAAGTGTGATGGACTGGAGCAATGTGAAATGAAATGTCTTACTGAAGAGCACAATTCTTCACATGGTCTGTAAATTGATCCCATGAACTATTGATCATGACTCTAATGTCCTAACCACTTAGTTACATACTTTCACAACTCTTTCTATTGGCCTCAGTTATATGGAATTGTTCATATTGTGACTGTATTTGAACTAATTCTCTCCCTATCATGTCAAAGTGGATTTGATATGAATCCACTTTGGTTAGTTGACACTTAGTATAGTTGTTCGGTTGAGGAATCCTATTATTTATCAAAGTATAGGGATATTGCTGAAGACTTCGTTGTTTTTACAGCATTTTGAAGCCAAATCAAACAACTAGAGCTATTTTATCTTTGAATAATATTTACAAGAGCCAAGCACCCTCACGGGCATTACCTGACACCTTGGTGAGGTGAGTTGCCAACGACGACAAGAATTTTGCGGTTAGTAGCCCAGTCCCTAAAAATGTCTCAGATGTTACAGGCTGGAAGAGCTAATTCACTGCCAGGTCCCAATACTTCAGGGTTTTGTTCCATTTTGCTATGGAAGCAGTGATCCTACCATTTAGCTTAGCATCCAGGACGTGGAAGAGAGTAAAAGAGTCACAGACCGTGGCGTCCTGTTCATATTTTGAATAAAAACTTTTTCAGATTAACAAATAAAAAATTTATAGGAGTTGAACTCCCTATTAATAGCTTATAAGATACTTGTGTCTTAGACAGTGCTTACAGCAATTACTGTACATATCTTCAGGTACTTAGTTATTCAGTTAGGATTTCAATGTAGTGCTAATAGGGGATATAAACAGCACCTTATTCAGTAGAATACTTTATTGACTGGACAATCATTTTTGTATCAAAATCCTACAAAAAGCTGCTAGATATTATATTTCTATTTCCCCATTGTTAAATGAAGCCTCTGCATACTGTTACCAGCATATCTATTTTGGTTATAGGGTTAACAAAGTGATGTTATGTTTAGGTGGTTAGCTCTGATCACTTGCCTCCTTGCTGTAATTTGAACTCAGAACAAAGAATCAGAACAGATATTGCAACAAATCTCTTTCAGTGCTCAAACAATTCTACCAATGTACCACCCTGGACTAGTATTTCATTACCCCCCCTCCCCCACTGTCTTGCACCAAGATTAAAAGCAACGATGATCTCACTAGGATTTGAACTATGAGTACAGAGGGCCAGAATGAATGACACAATGTACTTGGCATTCTATTTGATACATTAACAGCAACCAACTCAACTTATTTTTGCTACTGTTCAACATTCAATTTTGCATTGAAGCTTAGGGGAAGAAATACATTTTGGGGGATACAAATTTAAGTATATAATTACTGTGGGAGCAATTAGTTTTACAACTGGATACTCTTGCTACTGTGGAGGCGTAATGGCCCAGTGGTTAGGGCAGCGGACTCGCGGTCATAGGATCGTGGTTTCGATTCCCAGACCGGGCGTTGTGAGTGTTTATTGAGCGAAAACACCTAAAGCTCCACGAGGCTCTGGCAGGGGATGGTGGCGAACCCTACTGTACTCTTTCACCACAACTTTCTCTCACTCTTACTTCCTGTTTCTGTTGTGCCTGTAATTCAAAGGGTCAGCCTTGTCACACTGTGTCATGCTGAATATCCCCGAGAACTACGTTAAGGGTACATATGTCTGTGGAGTGCTCAGCCACTTGCACGTTAATTTCACGAGCAGGCTGTTCCGTTGATCGGATCAACTGGAACCCTCGACGTCATAAGCGATGGAGTGCTAACAACAACTAAAAAAACTCTTGCTACTACTAACCATTCAGCCAACTAAAGAAATATGAGTGTAGCATATTATCAACTAGAAAGCATGAAGCAAGCAGAATGATACCTAGTGAAATTTAAACTTATGACTTTCTCTCTATGAAATAATATGACATCCATATACATAAATCCCAAACTGTATCTGCCAAAATAGGCTGCTTAACTGATTTCCATAACACACTCAGAACCCAGGTCATTCTGTAAAGTGGTTGGCATTAGGAAGGGCATCCAGCTATAAAAACCATGTCAAAACAGACCTCACCAGTGCTGGTGCCATGTAAAAAGCATCCAGTCCATTCTGTAAGGTGGTTGGTGTTAGGAAAGGCATCCAGCTGTAAAAACCATGCCAGAACAGACTGTAATGTCTTGTGCAACCCCCTGGCTTGCCAGCATGGAAAACAGACGTTAAATGATGGTGATGATGATGATGACTCCAATCTATGGTTCACAAACATTCTGTCATTTCATTCTACAGATATTACTGTGGTTTTAGCTACTCAGAAATGTTTAGTCTTGTACCATATCTAGATCCATCCAAGCACAATCAACTCACTTGTCTTTCATCCTCTTGTCACATATATTGTGTCTAGGCTCTGAACTTATCAGTTTTTTTCCTAATCCTTTCTCCCCAGAAGATTTATTCCCTGGAATTAACTTCCTGCATACTTTGTTACTTCAATTATCAACATGCAGTTGTTGAAGAGGAACATCAAACAAGGTCAATCTCACAAGCTCTAAAAAGACTATAAGCACAGCCCTTTCTTCCATTACAAACCATTAAAATAAATGATTATGATCACTAGATGAATGAGAAACGTTGTTTGTGTCACAATCCAGGTGCTCTCGCTGTGTCTAGGGGTCAGTTAGCCAAAACTTTCCAGTTTCTTCTGTGTTGTGCTTCATGTATACAATCAAACTCTTGTTTACAATCCTTTTCTTTTTGTCATCAGTCTACAAACATCTTTGATAGCCTCTTTCTTTCTTCTCCTCTACACTTCCTAACAGGATGGTCTTGACCAATAACTTTTCTACTCAAGGAACAAAATTTTGGGGAGGGAGTCGGTCGATTACATCGACCCCAGTACGCAACTGGTACTTAACTTATCGACCCCAAAAGGATGAAAGGCAAAGTCGACCTCGAAGTATTTTGAACTCAGAATGTAAAGACATGAAATCCTACTAAGCATTTTGCCCAGCGCGCTAACAATTCTGTCATCTCGCTGCTTTAATAATAACAACGATAATGTGTGTCTGTGTGTACGTCATGTATACAGAATACATGAAAGCAATATGTATGTGTGTGTGTTAGGAAGGGCATCCAGCTGTAGAAACTCTGCCAAATCAAATTGGAGTCTGGTGTAGCCATCTGGTTTCACCAGTCCTCAGTCAAATCGTCCAACCAATGCTAGCATGGAAAGTGGACGTTAAACGATGATGATGATGATGATGATGATGATGATGTGTAAGCATAGATGTATGCGCATGTTAAGAACATGTAATGAAACCTCTCTCTTGGGTGTTTATTTACAAAAGATAACGTAGTGGCTAACATCTAGCTTTCGGCCGCTTGGACCGTTGTGTCCATCACCCTGATTGGCTCTTATTTGCTTGGCATTTGTCACCAGTTCTGTTTCGCGCCAGGGTGCATATCGACCAACCGTGGCCTTCTAATAAGGTCACATGAGAGAGAGTTTTTGTGCTGTTTCTGGAGCCCTTGTCTTTTATCTATAAATAATCTTGCTTCATCTACACCACTTTGTCTTGCCTTCAGACCTCTCACAGGTCTGGTCGTTTGACCACACACCAACCAGTCAGTTTCCAGTGACGATGTCAACACCACCAATCTACTACAGTTCCGTCGCCAACACCACCACTAGAGTACACGCACCAACAGCAACTGCTGTTCCGTCCCAACATTGTTTGCGTGGATTGTTTCCACCTAAAAAATAACAGCCAGAACCAACCTGCGAGGTTCTTCTGTACCAAGTAACTGGTCCCAGCGTCGACGCTCAACATCACACACAAAATGTGATACCTCACCTCAGCTATTCGCCCACAACCTCTTGAGTACAGACGTTCAACCTACTATGTAACACTTCTATGAACTGGTATTTCTCTATCGTTGTACAGGACTTTTATAGTCTGTTACTAGACAAGCTTATTCCATGCTCTGTATTTCTCACTCACACATACACACATATTATTGTATACATACTATTGTTAACAAATAAACAAACGAGCGAGCACGCGGACGGGCGAGCGAACGAAAAAACGAACGAACAAAATAACGAATGAAAGAACAAACGAATGAACGAAATAACGAAAAAATGAATGAAAGAACGTACGACTAAACGAACGAAATAACGAACGATCGAACGAAATAAGGAACGAACAAAATAACGAACGATTCGAACGGACGAAATAACAAACGAACGAACGAAATAAGGAACGAACGAAATAACGAACGAACGAACGAACGAACGAATGAAGGAACGAACGAAATAACGAACGGACGAACGAACGAATGAAGGAACGAACGGACGAACGAACGAAATAACGAACAAACGAACGAACGAAATAATGAACGAACGAACGAACAAAAGAACGAACGAAATAACGAACGAATGAACGAAAGAACGAACGAACGAACGAACGAACGAAATAACGAAGGAAGGAACGAAATAAAGGACGAACGAACGAAATAACGAACGAACGAACGAAATAATGAACGAACGAACAAACGAAATAACGACCGAGAGAACGAACGAATAAACGAACGAAATAAAGAATGAACGAAATAACGAAAGAACAAAATAACGAAAGAACGAACGAACAAACGAAATAACAAACGAACGAACGAATTAACGAACAAACGAATTAACGAACGAACGAACGAAATAACAAACGAACGAAAGAAATAACGGAAGAACGAACGAAATAACGAACGAACGAAATAATGAACGAACGAACGACAGAACGAACGAACGACAGAAAGAACGAAATAACGAACGAACGAAATAACGAAAGAAGGAACGAACGAAATAACGAACTAACGAAATAACGAACGAATGAACGAAAGAACGAACGAAATAACGAACGAACGAATGAAATAATGAACGAATGAAACAACGAACGAAAGAATGAACGAACGAACGAAATAACGAACAAACGAACGAACGAAATAACGAACGAACGAACGAAATACTAAACGAACGAACGAACGAACGAAATACTAAACGAACGAACGATCGAACGAAATAACGAACGAAAGAACAAACGAATGAAAGAAATAACGAAAGAATGAATGAAAGAACGTACGAATGAACGAACGAACGAAAGAATGAACGAACGAAATAAAGAACGAACGAGCGAACGAACAAAATAACGAACGAACAAACGGAATAACAAACGAACGAACGAATTAACGAACGAAATAACGAAGGAACGAAATAACGGACGAACGAACGAACGAAATAGCGGAGGAACGAACGAAATAACGAACGAACGAAATAATGAACGAACGAACGAAAGAACGAACGAAATAAGGAACGAATGAACGAAAAAACGGACGAACGAACGAAATAATGAACGAAAGAATGAACGAACGAAATAACGAACGAATGAACAAAATAACGGACGAACGAACGAAAGAGCGAACGAGAGAAAGAAAGAACGAACGAACGAAATAACGAAGGAACGAACGACCAAAATATCGGACGAACGAAGGAAATAGCGAACGAAATAACGAACGAACGACATAATGAACAGACGAACAAACGAAAGAACGAACGAAATAACGAACGAATGAACAAAAGAACGAAAAACAAAATAACAAACGAACGAACGAATTAACGAACGAACGGATGGACGAACCAACGGATGAACGAACGAACTGATGAACGAACGAACGAAATAACGAACGAGAGAACGAACGAACGAAAGAAATAACGAAAGAACGAACGAAATAACGGACGAACGAACGAATGAAATAATGAACGAACGAACGAAATAACGAACGAGAGAACGAACAAACGAAATAACAAAAGAACGAACGAACGAACGAAAGAACGAACGAAATAACGGACGAACGAACGAAATAACGAAAAAAATAACGAACGAACGAATGAAATAATGATAGAATAAAATAATTAAAGAAAGAACGAAAGAAATAACGGACGAACGAAACAACGAACGAAGTAAATAACAAACGAAATAACGAACGAACGTACGAAATAACGAACAAAAAATAACGAACAACTGAACAAAATAACGAACGAACGAACAAAATAACGAACGAACGAACGAAATAACGAACGAACAAACAAAATAACAAACGAAAGAAATAACGGACGAACGACCGAAATAACGAACGAACGAAATAATGAACGAACGAACGAAATAATGAACGAACGAACGAACATAAGAACGAACGAACTAACATAAGAACGAACGAACGAACAAAAGAACGAACGAACGAAATAACAAAAGAAAGAAAGAACGAACGAACGAAATAACGAACGAACGAACGATCGAAATAACGAAGGAAGGAAATTACGACCGAAGGAAATAACGAACGAAACAACGAACGAACGAATGAAATAATGAACGAATGAAATAACGAACGAAACAACGAACGAACGTACAAAATAAAGAACAAATGTTCATTCGTTCGCTCGTTCTTTCGTTATTTCGATCGTTCTTTCTCTCTCTCATTCGCTCTTTCGTTCGTTCGTCCGTTATTATGTTCATTCGTTCATTATTTCGTTCGTTCGTTATTTCGTTCGTTCGTCCGTTTATTCGTTCGTTCGTTCGGTATTTCGTTTGTTCTTTCGTTATTTCGTTCGTTCGTTCGTCAATTCTTTGGTTCGTTTGTTATTTCGTTCGTTCATCCGCTATTTCGTTCGTTCGTCCGTTATTTCGTTCGTTCGTCCGTTATTTCGTTCTTTCGTTAATTCGTTCCTTCGTTCTTTCGTTCGATCTTTCTTTCTCTCGTTCGCTCTTTCGTTCGTTCGTCCGTTATTTTGTTCGTTCGTTCGTTATTTCGTTCGCTCGATCGTTCGTTCGTTCGTTAATTCGTTCGTTCGTTTGTTATTTCGTTTGTTCGTTCGTTATTTCGTTCGTTCGTTCGTTATTTTGTTCGTTCGTTCGTTATTTCTTTCGTTCGTTCGTTATTTCTTTCGTTCGTTCGTTATTTCGTTCGTTCGTTCGTGCAGTCGTTTGTTATTTCGTTTGTTCATTGTTATTTCGTTTGTTATTTCTAAAATGCTAACGGACGACCGTTCGTAGCGTTTGCTTGAACGTACGTCCATCCGTTCGATCTAAAATGCTACGTACATTCGTTCGAGTCTGGAGCTACGGAACTTCGTTCGTTGCTCTTGGCCCGAACGCGCGTACGTCCCTTCGATCCTAGAGCTACGGAACTTCGTTCGTTGCTCTTGGCCAGAACGCAGGTACGTTCGTTCAAGCCTAGAGCTACGGAACTTCGGTCGGTGCTCTTGGCCCGAACATACGTATGTTCGTTCTAGCCAAGAGCTACGGAACTTCGTTCGTTGCCCTTGGCCCGAACGTACGTACGTTCCTTCGTGCCTAGAGCTACGGAACCTCGTTCGTTGCTGTTGGCCCGAACGTACGTACGTTCGTTCGAGCCTAGAGCTACGGCACTTCGTTCGTTGGTCGTGGCTAGAACGCACGTACGTCCGTTCGATCCTAGAGCTACGGAACTTGGTTCGTTGCTCTTGGCCCGAACGGACGTACGTTCCTTCGAGCCTAGATGTACGGTACTTCATTCGTTACTCTTGGCCCGAACGTACGTAAGTTCGTTCGAGCCAAGAGCTACGGAACTTCGTTCGTTGCCCTTGGCTCGAACGTACGTACGTTACTTCGAGCCTAGAGCTACGGAACTTCGTTCGTTGCTCTTGGCCCGAAAGTTCGTACATTCGTTCGAGCCAAGAGCTACGGAAATTCGTTCGTTGCTCTTGGCCCGAACGCACGTACGTACGTTCGAGCCTAGAGCTATGGAAATTCGTTTGTTGCTCTTAGCACGAAATTACGTACGTTCTTTCGATCCTAGAGCTAGAAAACTTCGTTCGTTGCTCGTGGCCGAACGCACCTACGTCCGTTCGAGCCTAGAGCTACGGAACTTCATTCGTTGCTCTTGGCCCGAAGGTACGTACGTTCGTTCGTTCGGGCCTAGAGCTACAGAATTTCGTTCGTTGCTCTTTGCCCGAACGCACGTACATGGTTTTAGCCTAGAACAACGGATCTTCGTTCGTTGCACTTGGCCAGAACGGACGTCCTTTCGTTCGAGTCTAGAGCTACGGAACGTCGTTCGTTGCTCTTGGCCCGAACGTACGTACGTTCGTTCGTTCGAGCCTAGAGGTACGGAACTTCGTTCGTGGCTCTTGGACCGAACGAACGTACATTCGTTCGAACCAAGTGCTACGGAACTTCGTTCGTTGCTCTTGGACCGAACGCACGTACGTTCGTTCGAGCCTAGAGCTACGGAATTTCGTTCGTTGCTCTTGGCCCGAAATTACGTACGTTCTTTCGATCCTAGAGCTAGAAAACTTCGTTCGTTGCTCTTGGCCCGAACGGACGTACGTTCGTTCGAGCCTAGAGCTACGGAACTTCGTTGCACTTGCCCCGAACGTACGTACATTCGTTCGAGCCAAGAGCTACGGAACTTCGTTCATTGCTCTTGGCCTGAACGGACGTATGTTCGTTCGAGTGCCAAGAACTACGGAACTTCGTTCATTGCTCTTGGCCTGAACGTACGTACGTTCATTCGAGTGCCAAGAGCTACGGAACTTCGTTCGTTATAAATGCTCAACGTTTTTAAATATACAAACACATGTAATGTAACTCTGTGTGTGTGTGTGTGTTGTTGTTGTTGTTGTTGTTTCTGTTTTGTCACTTTCTACATTTTTCTTTCGATATTACATATTTCAGCCTATCCTCATTCTTCAATCACCATTTTTTATTTCATATACTATTATTACTCTGAAGTATCTGTCCTGAAGTTAGAGACACTGCCATGTCATGGTTAAGTGTTCAGTTGTAATCCGTTTATTATCTAACAATAATAAACAACAGGTATTTTATGTTGCTCTTTGAGTAAAATACAGATCTTGGTTTGCTGCAAACTACAGTTAAATTTCTGTTGGATGAATCATGTGAAATATTATCTGCATTGTAAAGTTACTGCTCTTCAGTATTCAATTCCAACAGAGAACTGCCACTACTTTGAGTGATATAATGTTGTCATAACCATTAGTAAATACTTCAACAGATTCAGATATCAATTGATGTTACAAGCATCAGAGGTCCAAGATATGAGGAAGGCGTAGGAGTGGCTGTGTGGTAAGAAGCTTACTTACCAACCACATGGTTCTGGGTTCAGTCCCATTGCGTGGCACCTTGGGCAAGTCTCTTCTACTATAGCCTCGGGCCGACCAAAGCCTTGTGAGTGGATTTGGTAGAGGGATACTGAAAGAAGCCTGTCGTATATATGTATATATATGTGTATGTCTGTGTATGTGTCTGTATTTGTCCCCCCAACATCGCTTGACAACCGATGGTGGTGTGTTTACGTCCCCGTAACTTAGCGGTTTGGCAAAAAGAGACCGATAGAATAAGTACTAGGCATTCAAAGAATAAGTCCTGGGGTCGATTTACTCGACTAAAGGCGGTGCTCCAGCATGGCCACAGTTAAATGACTGAAACAAGTATAAGAGTATTACAAACACAATCAGACTGTGTAGAAGTCAGAAAATCAATGATAGTGATATATTCATTATAACATAAATGGATTAGTTTTCATCAAATGTCTGTTTATGTTAAATTGAAGCATATGATTGTTTTTTTTTTATTTTGTGTGTTTATTTGTTTGTTTTATATATAATATTTGGATGCCTATCACACTTGATTCATCCAACTGTATTGAAGTATGAGCAATGACTTCTATTTAACCTTCATTTCAGTCTGTTGAGGTTAAGCCAAAACTTAAAGTTAATACTGACGAAATAGCAATAGATGGAGAGTACATTGTAAATCATCAAAATAAAGTGTTGATTTTGACTTTTTTTTTACATTGTTTTACATTATCAGTTGTAGATACATGCATTATAATGACATTCATACAAGGCGGTGCTGAAAAGTTCCTGGCTTTGGGTAAAACAAAATACAGGATTTTGTTTAACATATTTCTCTCTCAGATTCACACCCGTATTGCAGCAGGCATTCAGTTTTTCTAAGCCCTGTAAAAGAACTTGGAAGGTTGGGCCTCCAACCAGGCCTTTCACAATAACCTTTAAAGGCAGGAACTTTTCCAGCACCCCATTGTACATGTATGTATGAATGTATGTATACACTTTTGCTCACATATTGATATCAACAAATACAGAAACATATACATGCACACACACACACACACACACACACACACACACACACACACACACACACACACACACACACACATATATATATATATATATATATAACACTGCACTATCTTGCTTTTTTACCGATATATTTTCATATTTTGACAAATACTCAAGTTATGGTGAATGTATACCAGTCAATTATATTTTGTTTGTTGCCATTGTATGAATTAAAGAAATGATTTTTATTAACTAATTTGTTTACTTATTTATTCAGTAATTTTTTTCCCCCCTTTTCTAAGTTGACATTTTCAGACCTGATCTGGAACTGAACAATTTTCAGTTTAAATCCTACAAGGTGCAAATGCATGGATCATTAGATTTATCTTGTAGGAGAATATGATGAGGCTGTTTTGTATTATTTTAGAGGTTTTTTGTTTTCTTTTTGTAGCCTTAGTATCATTACTGAAGTAGTTGTAAACAGCAGGAGCACTACATATTTAACCAGGGTTTCATTAGCTTGATGTTCTAAGTTTATGTTCTCCCACAAGGTGAGAGACAGCTACAGGGAATTATTTCATAGTATTTTTCATCTGAAATTCCCTCAAATTTTCCATCTACAGATTAATCTAAAGATGCTTTTGATACGAAATGACTGATGACTTTTCTAGAATGAAGATTTTGCTAAATTTGACAATTTCTAATGTTGATAAAATTATTATTTGTAATATAATGTATACCATAATAGAGTTAATGAACTTTATAAACTTTCTTTGATCTTAAATAAAAGAAATTATTACAACCATCTAATAATTGGACGAGGGACAGTGCCCATGAATTTCACAAAATCTTTCAAGACTGGTGGCATCAATTTTGTTGACATTCAGCTTGAATTTAGGCAGGTTGAATGTCTGTTGGGAAAATGTGTTTGGGGTAGGAAGAGGGGCAGAGAAATTAAGCTTTGGGAAGGATTTGGTGGAGTGTTTAGTATAGGATTGGAGGATTAATCAGAGAGTAAGAGAAGTGTAAGTAAATAAGATGACAGGCGACTTGTTAATTAAGAGGACTCAATGTAGAAACATAGACAATACTGTATGTTGATGTGCTAATGGCTATAGTGTGTTGGGGAATGTCAGTTGGCACAATCACTCCATTGTTAAGGTTTGTGTATGTAGTAGCAGTGTTGGCATAAAGTCATTTATACACATGCTCCTGTCTCTGTCCCACAAGTGTGCTGCTTCCTTTCTCTGCTTTTCTACCACTACTATAATAGACTCTTCTCAGAGATGGTTGGACCAATGTCATCTCCCCTTGGGCATTCTTGACCCATCCTTTTCACTTCTCATCACTCCTGTTGTCGCCAATCTCTTAGGTCATTCACTAACCATTACACTTTGCCTTCCCTTCTCAGGATGTCCATCCTTGGGTTCTTTTCTGCTGTTATTGACTGGAAATGATTCCAGAGGAACATTTCTGGCATCAATTACACTGGAGAGCTTACAAAGGTCATCAAAAAATAAAATTTTCTTAGAGTGGGGGACACTAATGTTGTGTTGAGGACCAGCAGCTGTTTTTAACTGAAGGGGAAGAGTAGCCTTGTGGTGCAACTTTCGATCTGAAAGGATTAGCGTTTGTAAAGTTTAGGTAGGTTTTAGTTGTAATTTGTTCATGATTAAGGAGGTTGTAGTAGAAGTGTATTGTTTTGATTATGAGCAATTTCTACATCTTGATGCTGTTGAAAGTTTCTAGTATACCATTGGGTAAATATGTACAGAATAATAATGGAGCATTGATGCTGAGATAAAAAAAAAGACCTTTGAAAAAAAAAAAAGCTAATACAAGTATTTGTTAAATGGGGAAAAACATGGGAGAGAAAGGGAACATCCCAAATCAACCAAAAATAGGGACCAGTTAATTAAAGTTGAGAGTTACATGATTGAAATAGCTATTAGGAATATAAAAGCAAGAAAAAACATCCAAACCATAAAGGTATTCACTGAGATGCTGAAAATATTCAACAAGTTACAAAATATGTTGGTCACTCACAAAGTCAATCAGAAAGGATATCCTTAATGAGTGACATAATGATTTTATGTTCAACTGCTAAAAGGAAAAAAACTAGCTCATAATAGTGCTCTTGCAGTGCCACATAAAAGCACCCAGTGCACTCTGTAAAGTGGTTGGCATTAGGAAGGGCATCCAGCTGTAGAAACCATGCCAAATCAGACTGAAGTTTGGTGCAGCTTGCCAGTTCTGGTCAAACCATCCAACCCATGCCAGCATGGACAACATACATTAAATAATGATGAAGCAACTACTGAAACATCAAATTATGAGACAGAAAGAATTATATCACAACTAATCAGGAAGAGATTTAGTTTACACAAGATGCAGTTCAAGCTTGTATCAGGATAGGGATACTATCAAGTCCTCTTCCTAGTGATATATTTACAAAAGTTCTTAACTAAGAGCAAGCCACTGTATCTAGCAATTATTGTCTTGTGGAGAAGTATCTTTTCAGGGTAACATATATAGCTATGTCAGCAATGTGAGAGTTAGCAATGACTTCAGTAAGGAATTTAGTATGCAAATAAGAGTCCGTCAGAGGACTTTCAGCTTGTTCCTAGTTATTATAATCGTCCCTATCATTAACAGGAGAGTTTAAGACTGGTGGTTTGTGAGAACTGATGTATACTGATGATCTATATCTTGCTGAATCTGTCAAAGAATTAGAGGTGAAATTTCAAACATGGAAGCCAAGTCTAGAATTACAAGGTCTTGAAGTAAATTTGCAAAGATATGCTTTAATTAGTAAGAAAGAACATGGAACTCGACCACCATCTAGGAAGTAGCAATTCTTAATATACAGAAAAGGAGTATATAGAAACTCTATACTGTGTACCCATGATAAACAATGTGTGTGTAAAAGATGAGAGATAAGAAAAACTTCATATGTAGTAGAATGGTTAGCGATAAAAGTACCTATAAAATGAATTCTTTCAATGTCTGGAAGACTCCCTAGAAATAGTTGAGACTGTTAGTTTGCTTAATCAGTATTTTAAATGGGTTTCTGAAAATTTATGGCCAAAATAAGAAGAGGGTGGAAAATTTCTTGGAAAACATGTCATTCATAATTTTGTTATATGAAAACGTGATTAATAAAATGAGGTAACCAATAGTTTTGTATATTCTTTTTTTACTGATTTTTAACTTAAAAAGGCAGTTTTTGTTTAACTTTCCATGTAAAGTTCAGCAGTAGTTTATAATTTAATCTCTAGAATTGGTGAATTGGTAGTCCCACTGTGTGGAACCTTGGGTAAGTGTCTTCTACTTTAACCTTGGGCTAAGCAAAGCCTTGTGAGTGGATTTGGTAGATGGAAACTAAAAGAAGCCTGTCATATATATGTATATATCTATGTGTATGAGTCTTTGTGAGACCAATAGAATAAGTACTAGGCTTAAGATATAAGTCCTGGGGTCAATTTGTTCAAATAAAAACAAGCAAAAAACCTTCAAGGCTGTACTCCAGCATGGCCACAGTCAAATGACTGCAAGAAGTAAAAGAATAAAAGAAAAGGTGCTATGTCTTTTCATGCAGCATCGCTTCATCAAAAGTCTTTTCGACCATGTCTTTTGGTCTGTCTTTTTGTCCAATGACAAAATCTTATCAATAAAATTCCCAATGTTTATTTGATTTTGATGTTCACCTTGTTTTTTAAGCAGTTTATTTAAAATTGGACAAAAAAATCATTGGACAAAAAGACATCTGACCAAAAAGCATGGACAAAGTGATGTTTGACAAAGTGACATCAGACAAAAAGTCAGGTCATGAAAAGAAAATTCTAGACAAAATTCTTAGTGGCATTTCTTCTGGCTTTATGTTCAAATTCCACCAAAGTCAACTTTTGCCTTTCATCCCATTCAGGGGAAATGAAAAAAGTACCAACTGAGTACTGAAGTCAATGTAATCTACTAGCTCCCCAAAAAAACATTTCAGGCCTTGTGCCTACAGGAGAAAGGATTATCTCTAGTGTGCCATGAAGTAGGAACATTGAGATTTCAGGTATAAACATTAAGTCCCACTTCAATGAGCCACTGAGGTCTATTTTTAAAAAAATATCAATGACACTGTAGTTAAAAGGATAAATCTTCTATTCTAAATTTAATCAATATGTACAAAAACAGTGAAAGAATTTTCAGTTAGTCTGGTAGCCATTCTCAACAATTTAGAGAATATTGTCAGCTCAAATGGTAGTTTGTCAGACTAGACTCATTACAGCATTTAGTTCCATCTCTCTACATTACAAGTTCAAATAACACCTTGTCTTTCAATTTTCTAAGGAGCTTAAAATAATACCAGTGATATACTAGGGTTCAGTCAAATACACCCTACTTCCCTAAAGAAATTGGAGAATTATGTCTAAAGGAATAAATTAATTATTTACAATTTGATTGGAACAGTTTGGTTGTCTCTGTTACATTCTTATTGCAGATTTGATATCAACTTGATGTACGTAAACCCTTAGAAAATGCCAACCAGTGTGCTATTTGCTTCTGCTCTTGCTTTTGTTTTTGTTCCATTTCAAGACATTTTTTCATTCTCTCCATCTCTTCAATTTCTTGGTTTTCTTCCTGATATGTTTTCAGATGAAATTCAGCATAATCTCTAAGTGGATCATCACACAACCTCACCCTGCCCTGTATCATGTTATCCTGCCGTCGACTTTCACACCTTAAACGGTAGTTTGCCTGAAGTTCAGCAATTTTATCCATCTGTTGTTTAGTTGGAATTAATCTTTGAACTGGCTGCATGAGAGAATCTGAAGAATAAAATCCTCTTTTTATAACCAAATCTGAATCTGATTTGGTATGTTTAGTAAAAGCTGTAATTGGTCTGATAACACAAGATTTTGAATCTTGTTCCAGTAGAAACCAAGTTGGTGCAGGACTTGTGGTCCAACCTCTTGGAATGGTAGACTTTATTTTTGGTGATTGCATTTCAAATTTTGCCTTGGTTTTGGTGTATTTTGTGACAAACTTGGTCAGCACTGTTGTCTTTGTCATAATTCTAGCTTCTGTCTTACCTTTTGGATCATCATCATTGTTTTCTTTATTTTCATTGGAAGAACCAGAGTCCTTCAATTGAGATAGGAACACTTGATTAAGAGAAATTCTTGTCCTTGGGTCAATTTTCCCTGGAGAAGAGAGAGACCGGTGTGTTTTTGAAGGTGTCACATTTGTAAGTTTACTCTGCTGCTGATGTTGTTGGTAAGCTTGTCTTGTTAAATGGATAAACTCTGGAATTTTCACTTTAGTTTTAGTACGAATTTGGGACCTCAGCAAGCTTTTAGTTTCAAGCAAACTAACTTCTTTGGACTCAACAACCTTAGGGGGATCAAAAGACCATGATAGTCTACGCACCAGAGTTAACTCCTGATCAGTTTCTTCATCAGATTTTAGATTTTCACCATTTTGAGCAATTTGGGAAACATTATTTGAAATTACTGTAGACTTTTTGACAAAATTTATTTTCATCTCATTCTCACTTTTAGATTTCTGTTGCCAGGTGGCATCTTTCTTCTTCCACTTGCTTGAAGTCCTTTGACTGTTTTGCGAAGAGTGAGTCAGTTTGTCTTTTGATCTATAACCACTTTGAGCTGAGTGGCTCAGTCGATTCTTCAAATTGTATTTAGATATTGTCAAATGGTTTGTTCTGAAACTTTTAACTTTATGGTTGAGTTGAAAACTCTTACTACCTTCTGATATGCTCATTCTTTGTATTTGAGAGTTGCCTTTTTGTCCAAACAAAGAGAAGGATTTTGAACGATCACTATTTGAAATGCTATCTCTGCCTGTTCTGTTCTCTGACCAATTTAAATATTGCCACTTCTCATTTCTAGAGTGGTGACTTGAGCCAGTGTACTTAGCCAGTGGGGGTAAACTGTCATTCTCTAGGTCATAGTTCCATTCTATTTCTTCAAATATCAATGTCAATATTTTAGTGTGGGTATTTACTGTAAGTCTGAAAATAATAAAGAAAAATCAAAGCAATATATGACAGTGTCTATTCAATATTTCTTAAGAGGATTTTTGGAAGTTACCCATTGTACCTCATAGTACCCAACCTGAAAGTCACCCAGAACAGACCAGCCAGCTGATTCACCAAGAATGTCTTCACTCTTTCCCATAAATAGCTCTCCATAGAATGCTAATATAGCATTACCTAATTAGTCAGGGGTTGTGAGCAACTGACAAAATTCCAGTCATGACAAAAACCATCTAGTCTTGGTTTTTACTTGACTTAGTACTGGATCTCCACGAAAGAGATGAACTGTGGAGAAAATATGCTTGATAAATGGTGACTACACCTGCTCACTATCCTGGAATCTCTGTAGATGGTGCAATCTCAGCACAGCCTTCTATACAGGGAGTGCTCGCAGCAGACCACCTCACCAGTGGAATGCATACATACCTTCCACAAGAAGCAAATTATGTGACCAATTCATGCAACAAGCCAACAATGTTGTAAGTAAAGAACGCTGGTTGTGGCTGATGAGTAGAAACCTGAAATAAGAAACTGAAGCACTTATTATAGCCACTCAGGAACAAGCCATCAGAATGAATTTAATAAAGGCAAGGTTTGATAAAATTCAGTTGAGCAAAAGCAGAATCTGTGGGTGAGGAGATGAACGTATTAACCATACCTTGATTGAATTTAGTAAGCTAGCACGGAAAAAATGTAAGTGCAGGCATGACTGTATAAGTGAAAAGTGCATTAGGATGTTAGTCAAATGTGTAGATTCAGAGTAACAGAAAAGTGGTATGAACAAGAAGCAGAGGTTGTGAATAAAAGTTACAAGACTATATATGATTTCCCTATAAAGATTGACCATATTGAAGCAAGAAGACCCGATATGATTATAGAGGACGAAAGAAACAAACAGTGTAAGGTCATATATTTGCAATACCATATGATAATGGAATGGATATAAAAAAAAAATTGAGCAATATCAGGACCAAGCCAGAGAGTTGAAGAAATTATGGAAGGCTAAGATGACAATTATTCATATGGTAATTGGTACACTTGACACAACACTCAAACTGCTATTTAAAAGGCTGAAAGATATTGGAACTGAGAAATACATGTCAAACATGCAGAAAAGTGTAATTCTGTATTCTGAAGGCATCATAAGAAAGAGTCTTGAGATTTGAGGAGATTTGTTGCCACCAAACCTCAAAAAAACATCCTTGCTTACTGACATAGCATATACATAATAGTTATAATAACAATAATCCTTTCTACTATAGCCACTAGACCTGAAATTTTGGGGGAGGTGACTGGTCAATTACATCAACCCCAGGTACTTAATTTATCAACCCTGAAAGAATGAAAGGCAAAGTCGACCTCAATGGAATTTGAACTCAGAATTATTTCTACTCTAGGCACAAGGCCTTGAAAATTTTGGGGGAAGGGGGCTAGTCGATTACATCGACCCCAGTGCATACTTATTTCATGCCCCCACCACCGAAAGGATGAAAGGCAAAGTCAACCTTGGCAAAATTTGAACTCACAATGTAGCAACAGACGAAATATTGCCCAGCATGCTAACAATTCTACCAGCTCATTGCTTTAGTTATAATAACAATAATAATGATTTCAAATTTTGGTACAAGGCCAGCAGTTTTGGAGGTGCAGGTAAGTTGATTACATCAAGCCCAGTGCTTGGCTGGTACTCATTTTATCAAACTCAAAAGAATGAAAGGCAAAGTCGACCTCAGCAGAATTTGAACATGGAATATAAAAACCAATGAAATGGCTGCTAAGCATTTTGTCTGGTGTGCTAACAATTCTGCCAGCCTGCTACTTTAATAATAATAATAATAATGATAATAATAATAATAATAATAATAATAATAATAATAATGGAATGGAGAGGCTAATTGAGACTGTGCAAATGTGCAGCAAGGATATAGGGATGGAATTTGGTATCTCAAAGTGTGCGGTGCTTACTCTGAACTGGGAAAAAGAGTAAATTGTAGGGGCATAGAATTGCCAATTGAAGAGAGAATGAAAGACCTGGATGATGATGGGTACAAGTACCTTGGGATCCTGGAGCTGGACAATATCTTGCATAAAGAAATGAAAGACAAGTTCATCACTGCATGTTTCAAGCACCTTAAACTTCTCTTGAAATCAAAACTCAACTAAAAGAACTTTGTGAATGCCATCAACATATGAGTGGTTGCTGTAGTCCACTATAGTGCACCCATCCTGAAATGGACACAAGCGGAGATTAATCAGCTCAATCGCACTACCCGAAAGACATTGACAATGTATGGTGCCCTCCACCCTGAGGTGAATGTACACAGGCTCTACATGAAGAGGGGTAAAGATAGACATGGGCTGATTAGTGTACAAGAGTGCATCAACAGTGAAAGAAGAAACATGACAGAATATTTGGTAAACAGCAAAGAAGACCAGCTACAGTATGCTGCTAATGCAGAAGGATTTAACAAAAAATGACTTGAGAGTGCTCGTGAATTCCGATCAAGGACACCAAACAAGAGAGAAGAAACCTTACTCTGCATGGAATTATATGGTCAGTTCCACCATGAAACCAACAAATTAAAAGACCAAGAAGCATCATGGAGGTGGCTTAACAAGGGTGACCTAAAAAAGAATACTGAAAGCCTAATCATCGCTGCCCAGGACCACTGAATACCAACTCAGTGAAAAAGAATATATACTACACAAGTGCAACGGACCTTTGCAGAATGTGTGGGAAGAGGGTCAAAAGCATGACTCACCTTGTTAGTGCTTGTGAAAGTCTTGAGCAGAAAGAGTACAAGCATAGACGTGACAAGGTAGCCCAAAACCTCCACTGGCTACTATGCCATAAGTATGGATATAATGTTATGGGTACTTGGTACCAACATACACTGGAAAAGGTAATGGACAAAAAGGGAAAGGCAAGAATCCCCTGGGACTTTGACTTCCAGACAGACTAGGTATTAGCGCACCAAAAGCTGGATATAGTAACCTTTAGGTAGGACAAACAAGAGTGCCTGATAAACGATGTTGCAGTGCCAGGAGTTCAACATATCACCATGAAAGAAAGAGAAAAAGTTGATAAATATGGAGACCTGAGAACTGAGATCGCTAAGATGTGGCAGGTACTAGAGTCAAACATAATGGTTATACCTATTGTCATCGGAGTATTGAGTTCAATACCATGCAATCTGAAAAAACAGCTGAAAACTTTAGAAATACACTACAATCTAGGAGTATTGCAAAAGTCAGCATTACTTGGAACTGCATGCATATTGCATAAATTACTGTCTGTCTGAGGTCCTTGTTTGGACTTGACAAACAGTACAAACCTCCAGTAGACACAATATCTTCCATCAACAACCTCACAATATTGTATACTGTGTGATGTCTATAATAATAATAATGATGATGATTTCATATATTTACCACAAAGGTGAAGGATGAGAAGGACAATAAAAAGACAGACACAAAGTGTTGGGGTTTACATATAATGAAATGATAAAAAAAAGGACAAACAAGAGTGCCTGATAATCGATGCTGCAGTGCCAGGAGTGGTAAGTAGCTTGCTTACCAACCACATGGTTTCGGGTTCATTCCCACTGCATGGCACCTTGGGCAAATGTCTTCTAGTATAGCCTCGGGCCAACCAAAGCCTTGTAAGTGAATTTGGTAGACGGAAACTGAAAGAAGCCCTTCGTATATATGTATATACATATATATATATATATATATATATATATATATATATATATATATATATACGTGTGTGTGTGTGTATGTGTGTGTGTGTATGTTTGTACCCCCAACATCGCTTGACAACTGATGCTGGTGTGTTTACGTCCCCGTAACTTAGCGGTTCAGCCAAAGAGACCGATAGAATGAGTACTAGGCTTCCAAAGAATAAGTCCTGGGGTCGATTTGCTCGACTAAAAGCGGTGCTCCAGCATGGCCAAAGTCAAAATGACTGAAATAAGTAAGAGTAAAAAAGAGTATACATGGAAAACACTCCAAAAGAAGGGACATATACATAAAATACAAAGGTTTAAAGAAACAAGGTGGTGGTGAGGATGATAGATATAATAATAATAATAAAAATAATAATAATAATAATAATAATGATAATAATAATAATGATAATAATAATAGTGATGATAATGACCAGGTTACACAACTGTATGGAAATTCTTTCACTTTCAATAAGTTTGAACAATTTATAGAAAACTGGCATTAATCTTCTCACCTATTTGCAACAGGGAGTAGATGCAAGATTGGATCACTCTGGCTGTTACCTCTCATAATTCGGCAACATTGGCCAGTTATCAAATTCCATATTCGGATCCTACCATCATCAGATCCAGTAACAACTCTCAGAAATGCAAGTTCAATACACCACACTTCCCTAAAATAAATATAAAGCAATGATTATTAGATTTTAGAAAATTGAGTTCAGTAAATGACATTTTCTTACAATAAATAATTATTTATCATTACAAAAAACACATCAACACACACACCTACATGTGCACACACTCACTCAAAGAAATGTAAACACATTCATATACACACATGCACACAGACATACATATATACCTACATAGACACACATATATACATTTCGAGCGTGGCCGTTTTCGTGCGGGTGACACGTAAAAGCACCCACTACACTCTCTGAGTGGTTGGCGTTAGGAAGGGCATCCAGCTGTAGAAACTCTGCCAAATCAGACTGGAGCCTGGTGTTGCCATCCGGTTTCACCAGTCCTCAGTCAAATCGTCCAACCCATGCTAGCATGGAAAGCGGACGTTAAACGATGATGATGATGATGATGATGATGATATGCTTCTGTACAGTTTTTGTTTATCAAATTTTACTGTGGAATTGAAGCCAAAGCAACAAGGGCAACAAAGTAAACTTCTTAACCACACAGCCATGCTGTATGTACATATGTATGTATGCATGTATGTATATATGTATGTATGTACGTATGCATGTATGTATGTATGTATGTATGTATGCATGTATGTATGTATGCATGCAGGTATGTATGTATGCATGTATGTATATATGTATGCATGTATGTATGTATGCATGTATGTATGTATGTATGTATATATGTATGTATGTATGTATGTATATTGTATGTATGCATGCAGGTATGAATGTATGAATGCATGCAGGTATGTATGTATGTATATTGTATGTATATTGTATGTGTGTATGTATGTATGTATGTATGTTGTATGTGTGTATGCATGTATGTATATTGTATATATGTATGTATCATCATCATCATCATCATCATCGTTTAACGTCCGCTTTCCATGCTAGCATGGGTTGGATGATTTGACTGAGGACTGGTGAAACCGGATGGCAACACCAGGCTCCAATCTAATTTGGCAGAGTTTCTACAGCTGGATGCCCTTCCTAACGCCAACCACTCAGAGAGTGTAGTGGGTGCTTTTACGTGTCACCCGCACGAAAACGGCCACGCTCGAAATGGTGTCTTTTATGTGCCACCCGCACAAGAGCCAGTCCAGGGGCACTGGCAACGATCTCGCTCGAAAACCCTACAAGGCCAGTCAGGCGGTACTGGCAGCGGTCACGCTCAAGATGGTACATCTTATGTGCCACCCGCACAAGAGCCAGTCCAGGGGCCCTAGCAACGATCTCACTTGGCTTGCCGGGTCTTCTCACGCACAGCACATTTCCATGTATATTTGTATGTATGTATGTTTGTATATGTGTATGTATATATGCATACAGGTATGTATGTATGTATGTATGCATTCATGTGTGTATGTATGTATGTGAAGGTGCATGGCTTAGTGTTTAGGGCATTCAGCTCATGATCATAAGTTTTTGAGTTCAATTCTGAGAGGTACATTGACACTTTATTTCATGTTGCTCCAATCAACTCAATTGTCAAATATAAGTTCTATCAACATTTCTAAGGGCCAACTTTGTCACATTCTGTGTCACACTGAATCTCCCTGCGAACTAATGTTAAAGGTACACGTGTCCATGGAGTGCTCAACCACTTGCACATTAATTTCATGAGGAGGCTGTTCTGTTGATTGGATCAACTGGAACCCTTCCATCGTAACCAACAGCGTGCCAATATGTATGTCTGTACATACATATGTTTGTATGTATATATGTATGTATGTCTCTTCTGTTTTTTAATCATCATAAATCTTCCACTGAGGAGGAAGCTGGTTTCCAACAAAGATACAAGGCTCCATCTTTGGGATGTTGTTAACACAGACAAATTCACAATTGGAACTTCAGAAAATCCTTGCATATGTATGTATGTATGTATGTATGTATGTATGTATGTATGTATGTGTATGTATGTATGTATGTTTGTATGTATGTATGTATGTATGTATGTATGTATGTATGTCATTATTCAGTTTATTTCAAGATTTCTTGCCAATAGAGAAAGAACCTCTTTCTAACCTAGATCCAAGGCTCCTCCATTGGAATTTCAGCTTCAACAACAGGGTATGTATGTGAATTTTTGCATGTATATATGTATGTATAATTTTTCTTTCTTTTACAATACCTCAGCCACAAATGAAATTTACCAATGAAATTGCATCTTACTTTGGATGTTTGAAAACATTCAGACAGCGGCTATGATCACCTTGGGAACTCCAGGCCATGGCATAACCATCTTTATCACCACTTACAATATGCCAGCGGTCAAATTTAAGACACATTATTGAACTTGAGTGACCCTTTAATTTCTGTGGTAAAAAAACAAGTTTAAAGAGAACATGAAAAAAACATGGTTAGTGGTAGAAAGACCAAAGGCCAAGCATGTGCTGTCAGTAATTACTCAGGGTAGGCAGTTGGTGATGTTTATGTAGTAAAACACACAAAAAATAAGCAAAACACAGGCGTGCAACAGAGTTGGAGGCAAAATTACTTCTGCCTTTATAGCACATAAAGAAGATGTTGTAGGAATGTACACAACACGTGTACTACAGCAGTACTATGCGTAGTTTTAATACTGAAATTAAAAGGCAGGAGTGAATTATGCCTACCTAATCTACAAAAAAATAAGATATTTTGCATTTTAGGCATAGTAGTCAAAGTAACCTTCGTAATTTTATTGAATTAGGTGCATATTTTGCTATAAAAGGAAAATGCTACTATCGATCTATTTTATTCAGGGTAGGCACTACCTACCTTGCCTACCCAGGCAGCACGTCCCTGCCACAGAGCTATGAGAAGAATGGCTTCAATGATATACAAAATCCAACCCATACAATGTTATTCTAGGAAAACAGACATAAAGTAATTAAAAATGTATTTTGATATAAATCATACTTGCATATGGTTGCTATCTGTAGTACAGTTAATGCTTGTTTCTCACAAAAATAGATATTTGAAAACCTGGTCCAGTCCCTTTTTACTCTCCATCATCTTGGAACATCCCCAACTAGCACATCAAAGAACTAGACAGAATCTCCCATCCACAGCAAGCTTATATGTTTCTTACTTTATAAATAAGCAGAAATTTATAGGGGAAACATTTGCAGCTACAGGTCAAAAACATTGCATAAAAACTCTGTCATTTGCTCTTTTGGTCACTAAAAAAATAAATCATGAAAAGAAGGCTTTTTGCTGTCACACGAATGCCTGAGAAACTAAGTCTGAGGTTTGTGTGAACTCAATGTTAAAATTAGTTGGGAATGTGATGAGGGTAGATTTAAACATCATACTAAAGCACATATCACAGCAGCAGCAGAAGATTTAAATTACATCACCTGGTGTTCAATGCATTTATTGACACATGAAGAGAGAGAGGAGGGTGAGAGAGAGGGAGGGAGAGGGGCAGAGAGAGAGAGAGAGTGGGAATAAGGAAAAAGGGAGATAAAAAATACGAAAGAAGTAAGTTAAAAATATGGAAAGAATGTGAATGTAAGAGGAAGTGGAGGAACAGCACAAGTGGTGGGGGATATAATAAATCAATCGAGAAGCAATAAAACTAATCAATCATGGGGCAACATTTGGAGGGGGAAAAAAAAGAATGAAATAAGCTAAGTTAGCTGTTACCTTAACCATTTTTCCTGTGCCACGGTGCCAAACCTTCACTTCACCCTCATCACATCCACTGATAACGAGTTCTCCAGATATTGCCACTGACCTCACTGCTTTCAAATGATGCATAACCTTCAGACATTTACCAGTGTTCAGGTCCCACACTTAATGACAAGAAGATTGAAAGATTTGAGATTTGATGCATTGTTGAAATATAATGTCCTAGGGAAAGTCTACAAAGTTTAGCGGCTCATAAAAATTGTACAGATTTACTTTCACAGACTTCCTCAGTGCATAGGATTGTTGTTTATCTCCAGTTCCTGTTGTGCTGAGGCAACAAATTAGTAGAATTATTAAAGCATTGGATGAAAGGCTTTGTGGTATTTGATCCAGCTTGGCACTTTGAGTTCAGATACCACCAAGGTCAACTTTACTATTCATCTTTTCAGGGCTGCTAACTAAAGTACATGTCTAGTATTGAAATCTATTGATTTTTACATCTTTTTCCTGTCATTTTTTACCTTTTCTTAGAGAAATGACTGTATATATAAATTGATTGATTATAAAATCAGTGTTTATAAAAAATACATTTCATTTTCAAAATTTAATAGAATCTATTCCCAAACTTGAAGAGGGGTGGACTATCCCCAAACTTGAAGAGAGATGAACTCCACCAGGTGTAAATGCTCAAGACATGTTTGTCACAATAGTGACCCTACAACAGTGCTGGATTTATCATTAAGCAAAATAAACACATGCTTAGGGCATCAAGTGAAGGGGGAACCACAGAAATGGTAACTGATAAATGATTTACAGCACAAAAAAAAAAATTACTTTAAACTTGCAAAAATAATACTCAGAGTAGTGTATATGATTGGAAATATAATTTCAAAGTGTTCATGATGTCATAGTGATGATCTGATCAAAGACTTCACAATTTTAAAAAAAGTCGGAGAAAATTTTTCAAATATAAATAAAGTGGAAGTGTACAGAAATAAGTATTATTTTCCATCTTAATCTTTGTTTTGTTTCATTTTAAAAAATAATTTATTTTATGGATTTTATTATTTATATTTTGAATTACATAATCTTTTATGGGGGCACCAAAATCTTTTAAGTGCTTAGGGCTTTATGGGTCTTAATCCAGCCTTGCCTTATAACTTCATCAGGAATTGGCATCCCAGAGAAAAACAATGTATTAAGTGAATAAGAAAAAATAACCTCTTTCTGGATATGTTACCAGTCTATAACTAGACACTTGCCACATGAGTTTTAGTAGAATAAGTGTTTTAAGTAAACAAAGAAGTGCTGAGTGGTAGGATACTGACTGCAAATTCCTCTCGCTAGTTGTTTGATATCTTACCTTTCCCTATCTACATGGTTGTACCGAAAAATATTGAAGGCTGCTGTAACAGATATTCCAAGTCTACAAAATAAATAATGATTTCAGTTTTTGTTTTGACTTCTAAAATGGAACTGGTTACTTGGTTCCCCTCTCTGAGATCAGTATGTAGTTAAAAAGTTCTGTCCAAACCATATTCCATCAACTTTTGGGACCAGTCACTGTACACTTTTCCTTATATAAGTACATGTTTCATTTTTTAATGAACTCCTTGTTATGTAAGGTGCAATGTATGAAACAGAGAATTTGAAAATCAAGTGTCAAATCACATTTTGGGGCACTGTCATTAGAAAAGTTACTTTCCTAGAATAGTCCATGCTCTCCATGAAGATAAGCCAAAGAGTGGGCTTAGTGATTGGTATTGGTAGGATATTTAGAAGATGCACACTTTCCACAAAGAGTGTTTGGAATGATGAGGTTATATTTAAATTAAATGGTTCAATTAATCACCACAGTTGTACACACAGGGCATATAAGAATCCACATTTTATGGAGTGTCTACTACTATTGCCTCAAGCCAACCAAAGCCTTGTAAATGAATTTGGTAGATGGAAACTGAAAGAAGCCTGTCGTATATATATCAGGTCATTAAGAATGAAATGTTCAATTTTAAACTGTAAGTTTATTTTACTTTATCTCAACAAAAAGCAATGCAGTTAATCAAAGTATGCACTTAAATTATCAACGCAATTTTGCCATTTTATCAGCAGCTTATTTATACTGGCAGCAAAGAATTCTGGAGAGCAAGTGGTGATGAAATCATGAAAGGCTGTTTTGTCATTTTCTTAAGATTTGAAGTTTTTTCCATGCAAAAAGTTCTCCCAATGCCTGGAAAATGTGATAGTTAGTTGGTGCAAGGTCTGGTGAATATGGTGGATGACAGTACTTCCAAGTTCACTTCTTGTAACTTGAGTAGCATTCTTTGTGTAACATGTGGTCAAGCATTGTCTTGCAAGAAAATTGGCCTGTCTCTATTGACCAATCTCAGTTGTTTAATTGCAAGTTCACTCATCATTTCATCCGATTGGTTGATATATACAACCACTGTTATTGATTTACCAGGTTTCATGAAGCTGTAGAGAATGACACCAGTGCTGGAGAACAATGAGTTAAAAATAGAGAGATAAGTTTTAGAGTGAATTAAAGATGGTAACTCACATCTACAGGAGGCATCTTTTGACCCAGATACTACAGCATCTTTGAAAAGACGAACACACAAAACTGTGCTTCGATGACCACGGTATATCTTCTGACAGCGACCAGTGTCTATTGACCAGCATCTGTAAGTCAAAAAGTAGAAAACAATATTGTGTATATGCAACTGTGTGTGTGTGTGTGTGTGTGTGTGTGTGTGTGTGTGTGTGTATGAGTGAGTGTGTATGGGTGGGTGGGTGTTGTGTACACATATGTACTTTAGACATATGTATGTGTGTGTTTATGTGTGAATATTTAATATAGATATGCACTTGTTTATGAGTGTATGTATGTGTGTGTGTGTATGTGTGTGTGTGAGTGAGTGTGTTCATTTGTTTGCACATATATAACCCTGAAATATATGTATGCCGGTATATGTGACTAGTTAATCTAGATATGTACCTGTTTATGAGTGTATGTATTCGGGTGAGTGTGCATCTGTGTAGGGGAATGTGTGTGAGAGAGAGAGAGAGTGTGTGTGTGTGTGTGTGTGTGTGTGTGTGTGTGTGTGTGTGTGTGTACTTATCCGTACTTATCTGTATCTGTATGTGTGTGGTCTGGATATTTACTTATGTAATTTTAACTACATCTGAAAAATTTGTTTTGTAAATATTCAAGCATCAGTTTTCTCTTTTACTTAACCACATTCCCATGCAAACTGATTTGATTTGACCATGTTCAGTTCATTACAACCCAATGTACAACAGATATAATTTGAAGATTATATCAGAAGTAATGCAAAAGTGGCATAAATTCTTTATTAACTGACACAGGTTATACAAATTTCACCTACTGGTAGAATAACTTTTCTCTATGGTAATTCTTCTTGTTCTTTATTACAGCAAATAATTGATTCCAAGCAAAAGTGACATACCATCTTTGAATCCTTCATGAAAGAGGGGTAAGGTTGTGATGGCTACAGGTTGTTCATGGAAATGACACCACTGTTAAGAACAATGTGTTCAAATGGATGAAAAAGCGTAAAGATGAGGAAACCAGCATTGAAGACAAATTATCTATTTGGAGGCTATCAACTATGAACACTGACATGAATCGCCAGTGAGTGAATGAATTGTTTCCCATTTATTATAACCCAATGCTTAATTAATCATCATAAACAGGGGACATTATGTAGAAGAAGTGTAGATTACAGAACTAAATGTCATACTGTCATTTGTTCATTTGTTTGTAAAAATAGCAATCAGTGTCTCATACTTAATGCAGATTCATCATTGAAAGCCTGATAAACTTCTTTATTAACTGACTCAAGTCATACAAATTGCACATGCTGGTAGAGTAACTTTTTCTCTGTGGTAATTCTTCTTGTTCTTTATTACAGGCAAATAATTGATTCCTAACAAAAGCAACATACCATCTTTGAATTCTTCATGAAAGAGGGGTACAGGTTTTGATGGCTACAGTGAATATATTAGTGGCTTTGACCTTTTATCTCTTCTTCTATTCATTTCCCTGCTAACCTGTAATCACCCACCCACTTTTGTTGTTAGCCTTCATTTATTTTTCACACTTCTCCTTCCTTTCTACACTCTGTTTTCTTGTTTCTTTTTCTACTCCCTCCACTTTTTCCACCTCTGTGGGAGCACCATTCGAGCATCAGGCCTAACAGAGGCAATGTAGCCAATGCTGGTGTCGCGTAACTGGTACCTGTGCCAGTGGCGCATAAAAAGCACCCTTCGAGCATAGAGCCTCACGGAGGTAATGACAAATGATTGAGACCCTCGGCATGCAAATACTGGTGTCACACAACTAGCATCCATGTTTGTGGTATGTAAAAGCACCCATTACATTTTTGGAGTGGGTGGCATTAGGAAGGGCATCCAGCTGTAGAAATCATGCCAAATCAGACTGGAGTCTGGTGCAACCCCTCAGCTTTCCAGCCTTGGTCAAATTGTTCAACCCATACCAGCATGAACAACAGACATTAAATGATGATGATGATGAAGGTTGTTTGTGGAAATGACACCACTGATAAAAGCAATGTGTTCAAATGGATGAAGTTTAAAGAAGAGGAAACCAGCATTGGAGACAAAATTATGTGGTTGGAGGTCATCAATTGTGAACACTGACATGAAACGCCAGTGAGTGGATGAATTGATTCTCATAGACAAACTAAATCTTAATCCATGAACCTGTTGCACAACTGAACTGTGGTTTCAATGTAATAATGGAAGACTTTTGATAAGGGAAAGCATGCGTAAAGTGGGTACCTCAGCTGATGACACTTGATTTAAAGATGAGGGTCAGGAGACTGCACTAATATGCTAGAAGCATTTGAAGCAAATGATGACGCATCTTTATGGCCCAGAATCAAAGGTTCAGTCCATAGAATGGTGTCACTTCTTTTTCAAAACCCAAGTCAGTGATTGGCACAGAGAGTCATAGTGACTGTTTTTCTTATGTAATGTCACGGACATCATTCTCATTATTTTCTGGAACATGGCAGTACTGTGAACAGTGAACAACACAGTGAACAATATAGTGAACAGTGAACAATATAGTGAACAGTGAATAATATAGTGAACAGTATAGGGAACAGTGAACAGTACATTGAGACACTAAAAAGCTTAGACAAAAACCACTGAATGAGACTGAACAAGAACCTGAAAATGATTCACATTCACCATGGCAATATGAAACCATAAACATCTTTGACAAAAAAATCAAACAACAAATGGGCCAGTCAACATTTCTTCATCCCCTGTACAGCTCAGATTTGACACTCTCTGACTTCAAACTTATTGGTCCAATGAAGGACAGTCTTCAGGGACAATTAGTTGATGACATAGATGAGGTGAAAGAGGCTGTGAAGAAGTGGGTACAACAGTGTACACTTGAATTGTTTCAAAGAGGAGTCAGGAGTTGTGTTCAGTGATGGTGCAAATGCAATGGAGACTTTGTTGAGAAGTAACTTTGTATAGAGGAAGAAGTACTCTACTAACATGCAATTTAAATTACCTATGTTAATCAATAAAAATGGTATGCCTAATTTTGCATTATTTTGGGTTCAACTCACATATAATATTTTTATTATATGAGGGTGAGCATAACTTTTTTATTGACCAACATGCCATATTTTCCAGAATACAAGTCAATGTATTATATAGTATAAACATGTAACGTAAACACTCAAACATCCTTACTATCTTTGCAAACCTGGCTGCATTTGACATGGAATTTTTGGTCCTCCAAAGTCCTTTCGGTGTATAAATCAACTACCTTTATTGGCTGTAAATTTCAGTCTGAAAATTTTGACTAGCATGCCAGAAAATATGGTTGGTCATTTCAATTCCACTTGTTTGTAAAGTATTATTTTATATTCTGAGTTCAAATTCCACTGAGGTCGACTTTGCCTTTCATCCTTTTGGAGTCAATAAATTAAGTACCAGTTGTGTACTGGGGTCAATCTAATCAAGTGGCCCCCTCCCCCAAAATTTCAGGCCTTGTGCCTAGAGTAGAAAAGATTTTGAGGCAAGGGAGCACAGTTGGCTAAATAGACCCTGGTATATAACTGGTACTCATTTTATTGACCCCAGATTGATAAAAAGTAAAGTCAACTTCAACAGATTTGAATTCAAAATGTACAGAGACATAGCTAAATAATACATGACATTTTATTTGTTGCTCTATCTCAGTGGTTCTTAACTAGGGTCAATATGGCCCTTGGGGGTCATATAAGATTTTGTTGTTAAAATCTATGTGCAATAAATTGGTTATATTTCTATTATACACAAATATTTTAACAATTTTTTATACAATTCCTATAAAAATATAGCAGGATATTTTAAACATTAGATGGTTATAATGGTCCATTCAAGTAAAATAGGAAGGCGTCCAAGGATAAAATGGATCAGAAACACTGCTCTATCTGAAGAAAAAAGTGTTTTAAAATGTAGGAATTTTCTTACCGGATGCTTGTATCATAACTACCACTGAGAATAATCCTCTTCTTTTCACAGAGATGTAGGCAATGGATGGAACCAGCATGACCTGAGATAGTTGGACCAATATCTTTACCAGTGGTTGAATTGATGAAACGGATTTTATGGTCTTCAGAGCTGACTGCAATCAGTTCTCCTCCATCTGTATGGATCACTCGATGATTATCTCTCCTGAAATTCCAGAGCAGAATATAAATAAGGATGGATAAATAAACCTGTAAGAATGAAACACTGTCACACTGTTGAAAACTGAGTCTTTGTTTGTTTGAGCCACAGTTTAGACAATTTGAAAATGGTGTGACAAGTGATGATAAGTGGCAAATATTTAAATCTCAGATGAACATGAAGCACTGCTGTGCTGCTGAAGACTGGGTCATTGCTAGCATTTGCAAGTACCACATTGTGTAAAGAAAGTGAAGAAAACATTGCAGATGAGAGGTATCATGAAATTGTTTATGTATGTATGTGTGTATTTATGTATGTATGTCTGTATGTATGTATGTACGTATGTATGTATGTATGTATGTATGTATGTATGTATGTATGTATGTCTGTATGTATGTATGTATGTATGTATGTATGTATGTGTGTGTATGTGTGTGCATATGTATGAGCGTGTATGTGTGTATGTGTGTATGTACGTATGTATGTATCTATGCATGTATGTATGTCATTATTCAGTTTATATCAAGATTTCTTGCCAATAGAGAAAGAACCGGTTTCTAACCTAGATCCAAGGCTCCTTCATTGGAATTTTAACATCAACAACAGGGTATTTTTGTTTGTATGTATGTATGTATGTATGTATGTATGTATGTATGTATGTAAGCATATATGTGCAGATTTCTATGTTTTAAGTATGTATTCTCATGCATATAGTTGCATATCTAGACATGATCATATATATTTAAATGATAAACTTCTGGAAAATTTTTAAAATTATTACAGTTCCAGTGATGGATTGTATCTGTAGTCTTTGAATTAGCTTTCTCCTTTCTGGTTTTGAGAAGCCTAATTTCTCAAGATTGGTATTTAGGCAGTGTGTTACATATCCCAGGGCCCCAATAATTACAGATATAAACCTGAACTTGTAATCTGAATAGAATAACTGCAGATTTCTCAATAGCTCAGTATAGGTGTTCTCTTTTCCATTGATCTTCAGCTTTATGTTAACATCCACTGGGCAGCTAATTTCCACAACTGTGCATAGTCTCTCTTCTCTATCCCAGATCATTATATCAGGTCTGTTGTGCTTACATTTTATTGAGGTCATCACTGGTACATTCCACCAATATTCCCTTTTACTGTGAGTAGCTATGGCCTCTACTATATTGTGGGTTCTTATTTCTTTATCCTTGGGATTATCCTTCTGACAGATTTCATTATAGAGTGTCCAAGCTACATCATGTCTCATTGGTAGATGATACTGTAATGACATTTTCGGACAACTGCTTATGATGTGGGTGATATTTTCAGTGTGAACTCCACAAAGTCTGCATCGGTTGTCACATTTTACTGCTTTGCCTGCATCTCTATCCCTTTTGTGCATCAGGTACTTGGCTGATATTTCCTATTCCTAAATTGCAAATGCATACCCTTCAAAGTGGGAGGTAGTAATCTGGCTACTGGTCCATGATAAACTGCTTTGATGATTGATGTTACTATCATCACAGAACTTTCTACTAGCATATCCATGCATAGTCTTCTGCTCATATAAGTTCATCCTTTCATCTGATGATACGTTGTAGTAGAGTCGTGCAACCTCTTTGGGCGTGTATTCTAGATTATCAGACAAAGAGTGTTGCTCAAAGAGCTACCTTCCAAGTCTTATGTTATCAGCCTCATGTATGCAAACTTGGTCAAGCGATGCACTTTGACACTTGGTGATTAAAAGATGTTGCTGAAGGGATATGATGCAACATTCAAAGGCATTTTGGATTGATGTTAAGCCTCTGCCGCCTTGTTTACGTTTTAGGTAGGGGCGGTCTATGTCACTGTTTATGTGGAAATTATGCATTTGTATGGATGTATGTGTGTATGTATGTATGTATGTCCTTATTCAGTTTTATTTCAAGATTTCTTGACAATAGAGAAAGTGTTTATTTCTAACCTAGAGCCAAGGGTCCTTCACTGGAATTTCAACAACATCAACAGGATATCTTTGTATATATGTATGTACATGTGCAGATTTGTATATGTACGTGCGTATGTATGTATGTATGTATGTATGTATGTATGTATGTATGTGTATGTATGTATGAAGAGAGTGTGAGATACATACATATAAGAGATAGAGAGGCAGAGGAGAAAGTGGGATATATGTATGCACAGTCACACACATGTACACAAATAGATAGGGAGAGGGCAGGTGTAAAGGGGGTGGATATGGAATTGAAGCTTTATCACAAACCTAGTTTTTCTAGAAGCCTGCCACCAAAAGTTAAATTTTATTCTTTAACTGTTTTACATTTATCTTCTTTGTAAGAATATAAACGTGGTAACAGAACATGGCTGGCTGAGTTAAGACTCTGATTGTTCAGGTACTCATACCAGCAATGTATTAACTGAAATGTCTGTGACACATAATTATCAATTGCCCAGTCTACTTAGTTGTAAGTAGGTACCACTTCACTGTACTGTATCTATAGACAAGAGACTTTAGTATCAATAACCTAGTTGACCTAGCTGAAAGTTGATACCATAGTGAGGTACTATTCACTGTATATACTATTCCCTATATATAAGACACTTAACTGTCAACAGCTCAGTCCACATAGCGCAATGTAAGTACCATAGTGTAGTATCATTCACTGTATTGTGTATATATCTGAGACACATAACTGCTCAGTCCACTTAGCTATGACTATGGTATAGTTCAATGCACACTACCTATGACCAATACACTTGACAAAGGATAGTTAAGTCTACCTGTGTTTTGTTGTCTCTCAGGGCTGAGTTCAAGAATATTACACCTGAGGACAAGTGATAAACACTAATTTCTTGGAATTTTGTGATTTTGAAGACAATAGATGGGAAGAGTTTTTATCCCTGTTGGCAATCAAAGGTCTCTCTCTCTCTCTCTCTCTCTCTGAGTGAAAAGAAGATTATATGATACATGTGTACAAGCTGCAATATTACATGGTAGTCAGATGTGGATCCTGAATGCAGAGGACATGTGAAGATGAAAGAGAAATGAAGCTGGCGTGCTCTGCTGGATATGCAATCTTAATGTACATGTATGACAGACCACAAAGGTTTTGCAAGAGAAGTTAGGCATAAGAGGAATTATATGCAGTGAGCAAGAGAGGAGACTGCGCTCATTTGGTCAGGATGAGGACAGTTGCATAAAGAAGTTCTGATCACTTAAAGTGGAAGGAAGGTGTGGAAGAGGGAGACCTAGGAAGACATGCGACAAAGTATTGAAGGCTGATCTCAAAACACCACGCCTTACAAAAATGACAGAGAACTGAGATATGTAGCACATTGCTGTACTCAAGAAGATTTGCCCACCATTGCAGAATTGATGTCCTAAAACCAAGGTATCATGTGAAAAGCATTAGTGTTGGTGCTGGCTCCACATAAAATGCATTGGTGCTGGCGTCATGTAAAAAGTACTGGAGCTGGTGCCATATAAAAAGCACTAGTGATGGTATCATATCAAAAGCACCGAGTACACTTTATAAAGTGGTCAGCATTAGGAAGAGCATCCAGCTGTAAAAACCAAGCCAAAACTGACTATGAAACCTAGTGCAGCCCCCAGCCATACCAGCTCTTGTCAAGGCATCCAACACATGCCAGCATGGAAAATGGACATTAAACAACAATGATGATTTGATATTGTCGAAGAAATTGTTCAGTTTGATATCGTCCCTGTGCTGAATGCTGTGATATATGTATTCAACTCTTGATAAACCTGTAGTGTATGTGATAAACTTTCAGTAAACATATTGCATATGATAAACTTACTTGTTTTGCAATATCATCACATTGTAGGCACCACAGTATATATTCTTCTCCTCCATTATCACTTTACGGGTAGATATCCCACTGAAGGCTGCCTCAAAGTTGACTTCATTGAGTGATGAGGTGTCAATGATTGGTTCACCATTGTAAATGACATTCCAAGTCTGGCTGCAGACATTCGGTACTATTACATCAACATCTTTTGCATAGGTTGGGTTTACACCATGTGACATTGCTCCCTGTAGAAGGAGTTTGTAGAGTAAATGGTGAGAGATTGGCAGTTATATAATGATGATAAACTTCAACAAAATGAAATAAAAGCAAAAGTTTTTATTGTTGTTTTACCACAAAGGCCATGGTGAATAGCAAAATTTAACAAAGTGTTTTATGATAGAGAAATACAGATATATGAAATACCATACAACATGAATTCTTGACTTATTAAGGTTATCTCCACCTCTACAGGATGTAAACTGGCACTCTGTCAGTTATAACAATGAAGGTTCCAGTTGATCCAATCAACAGAACAGCCTGCTCATAAAATTAATGTGCAAGTGGCTCCACAGACACATGTACCCATAACATAGTTCTCAGGGAAATTCAGGGTGACACATAATGTGACAAGGCTGGCCCTTTAAAATACAGGTACAACTCCTTTTTGTCAGCTGAGTGGACTGGAGTAAAGTGAAATAAAGCGTTTTGCTCAAGGACACAACACGCCATCAGGAATTGAACTCACAACCTTATGATTGTGAGCCAATTACACTAACCACAAAACCACATGCCTTCACATTTGGTAACATAATTACCAAATGGCAGTTAAGACCAGCTCCACCTGAAAAAAGGTGATGATCTCATAATTCAAGAATTCTCCAAAGTTGACTCTTCATTAAGGAAAAAGACAGCCTTATTGTCTGGAGATAAGAGGATGGTCATGGGTATGTGTTTCAGACTCAATAATCATCAACAGTACAGCAATTGTCTGACCCTGTCACCAGTAGCCAAAGGAGTTAGGTATATATGAAAAGGAATAGAATACAATTACAGCCTGGGTAGTTTGCAGGAGTAAAACAAAAATGAGCTAAGAAAAATAACTGAGAGTGGACCTGTGGAATGTATTTAAACAACATAGACAACAACTTTCAAACAACACTTTAAACAGCACTTTCAAAAACTATATTCTTAACCTTCATGGTCAACTTAGTTGGTCATTCTCCCATTTCATTGCTGTATTCTTGGGATATTCTTTTGTCTGTAAAATTACTTCTCATCTGATGATTACAGTCTTTTGTAATGGAGTAATGTTCTCATTTTTCTATTAAAAAGTTACCTGAGAAACAGCTGTAATCAGCTGACAATTATCCATCGTATGTTATTATTCATTTCATTATACTACACCGAGGGGATTTACGACTTGTTGGACACCCTAGAGTATACTAACAATGTACTATTTAAAGCAACACATGATTTAGACCAGCCCCTAGGTGCTAAATACTCATAGGGTTGGTTTTCTCTGTTTACACAGCCAAACAAAATATCTTATTTGATGCTCACCAACCATAGGCCAAAACCACAGAGATTATCCAACCCTACCCAAAGCATATCTTTCCAAGTACCTGATTCTATCTGAATCCTTATTTTACTACCATCATCATCATCGTCTAATGTCCACTTTCCATGCTAGCATGGGTTGGACGATTTGATTGAGGACTGGTGAACCAGACGGCTGCACCAGGCTCCAATCTGATCTGGCAGAGTTTCTACAGCTGGATGCCCTTCCTAACGCTAACCACTCCGAGAGTGTAGTGGGTGCTTTTACGTGCCACCGGCACGAGGGCCAGTCAGGCGGTACTGGCAACAGCTACACTCAAAATGGTGTTTTTTACATGCCACCTGCACAAGAGCCAGTCCATCGGCACTGGCAAAGACCTCACTCAAATGTTTTTTTCATGTGCTACCGGCACAAGTGCCAGTAAGGCAACACTCGTAACGATCACGCTCAGATGGAGCTATTTACGTGCCACTGGCATGGAAACCAAACAGCTGCCCTGGCAATGATCACGCTTGGATGGTGCTGTTAGCGCTCCACTGGCATGGGAGGTGCCAGTCATCAAATTTG
Organism: Octopus bimaculoides; assembly: GCF_046866305.1. Classification (NCBI taxonomy): domain Eukaryota; kingdom Metazoa; phylum Mollusca; class Cephalopoda; order Octopoda; family Octopodidae; genus Octopus; species Octopus bimaculoides. The sequence goes on along the minus strand of NC_142934.1, from coordinate 75,831,819 downwards.
GTTCAATTACGATTTCGATTTCGATTTCACTTGCCCAGCAGGTCTTCGCAAGCAGAATTTTAGTGTCCAATGAAGGAGAGGTTGGCATGGGTACCAGTCGTCGAATTTGGTTCGATACACATACATATATAGGAATATGCATATATGCACGTGTGAATATATGTATATATACATGTACATTATATATATATATATATATATAGGGTG